>NC_081422.1:113354697-113504697 GCF_949786415.1 Peromyscus eremicus
GAAAGCCTGGGACCTGTGGGACCTGTGGGACCAGGCACAAAAACCCACTCCCGCCCTACATAGCTGGTGTGATGCACCCTGGTGCGATGCTCTGGATACTTACGCCATGACTATCACACTGAAGTCTAGCCAGTTCCACGGGTCCCGAAGGAAGGTGAATGCATGCAGGCAGAAGCCTCGAGCTAGAATCTTGACCAGAGACTCGAAGGTGTAGATGGCAGTGAAGGTATACCTGGGGAGAGAGGCCAGGGGGGCTCTCAGGGGGCTGGAGCGCACGACTGGGTTCATAAGCTTCCCCACAAGGTGTAAGCCCCGGGGCAGCTCCTCACACCAGAGCCATCACAGCGGGCTGTGCCCCGTGATAAAGCTTTAGTAAGGGCTGCAGGTCTGTGGCAAACATCTAGCCAACAAGTCCACCTGACTGTTGGCTTTACAGAGAGACTGTCATGTGTCTAGGGAACTCTTGGCTTTCTCCCTTGCTGGAAAACCCCTATATACTCCTCACTCCACCTGGTGGGGGGGGCATGTTACGGGCATATGATGACTACCAGGTCTACATCATGGGACACCATGGATAGGGAGAGTCACTGACCCATGTTTGTGGGCTCTCTACAACTGGCGATGGGAACCAGGAACACCCTCAAGTACCTACAGGGCCAGGGTTCTAGCTGCCTACCCTAGGCTGGAGGGAATGCAGATCTAGCATATAAAGCTGGTGTGTGCTTCCTGCCGTCAACAGTCTGAGGAATCCAAAATGCCTGTGTGCCGGGGCTGGCCCATGGGCTGGGAGAAGCTGGTATCTTAGGCTTCAGAGCAGCCAGACACAGCCATGGCAACACCAGCCCTGAGTGGTCCTCTGTGCAAGCCACTCTTGTAAGAGAGGCTGCTGTGCCTTCTAGAGATTTCCATAAACCAGGAGCTAAGTGTGGTAAGGGCCTGCCAAGTCTGCTTGGATCCGGGGGAATTAGACATTTCTTCAGGAGGGAAGACTCTGAAGCAGTGTTCTAAAGCCGCAAAGGGTTATGGGAGGCAAGACTTGGGTGGGGACCAAGGCAACGGTGTAGCACTAAAGCGGGGACAGGCCCTGCCTTCCTGCCAGCAGGTCCCCCTGCTACATGCCACATTAGTCGGACTCCAATTCTTGGTGTGCCCATCTTCCAAACGGGACGGGGCTGTGCTAACCCCCTTGTGTGTGGAGGCATTAATGGAGAGGATGCTTACTGATCTTGTGACAGAGCCCGGCATGTCCCTCTTGGGGGGGCGGTGTGACAAAAATTCTCCATGTTGCCAGTTTTCAGAGCTTCCACCTCTAAGGCCACAAACTTAGAACAGGCATGTGGCAGGGCTGAGAATGCAGGAGGGCAGAGGCTGGGAAAGGCCACCCTCCACAGGGTGGGGCTGCAGGTGTGCACAGCCTCTGTCTCAGACAACTCCAGGGCCCATGGCCTGGGACAGAAAAGGAGGAATGAGGCAAGAGGAGGGCCCTTGAAGATACTCACTCAACATATTTGGTCCAAGGCGGAGGGTCGTGCTGGGCCATGAACACACAGTTGGTCAGGATGGTACACATGATGAGCATGCTGAAGAGCGTGGCACCAGAGTCAAGGAAGCCACGGGAGGACCTACTGACAAGTGCATATTAGGGACCCACAGAGCAAGCCCTGGGAGGGTGTCACCCACAGACAGACATGGAAGGGACAAGACACCATGGGAAAACTACCCCTCAAGCCACACAAGGGGCCCCCACAGAAAGCCATGGGAGGGACTGTAGGAAGCCATAGAGATGCCATCCACAAATCCACAGAGGGAGCCCAAAGAAAGCTGTGGAAGGGGCCTATCAGAAACCCACGGGAGGGGTCAGCCAAGCCGCCATAGCCGCTGAGGGGCTGGCCTGGTGTTGTCCCGGCCAGGCCAGGGCTTTGACTCTTCTGGACCAAGCCCTCTACAGAGCAGTCTGGTCTCTGTCCCCTCCGGGGCGTCTGCTGCGAGACCCTGCCCTTTTCCATAGCAGGCACCAGACTAACTGGAGAGCACATCCTCCACAGGGCTCTCTGTGGGACCCCGTATGGAGTGAAGGGGCACCCCAGACCTTGGGGTTGACTCCTGTCCCAAGTCACACGGGAGGGAGACACGCTTTACACCCTTTTCAGCCCGTGGCTCCTCACAAATGAGGATCATCTGTCCTTTTGCTAGAAAGGGGGCTCCGCAAACACTAGCACTGTGTCCTGGTTACCTTTGTGGGGCCTCGGGTATTATCTAACCCCCCCTGGTTGTGTGTCCTAGCTGTTGCTTCAGGCTGGATAAAGCTCTGTCTGACCTCTGCAAGTTAGAGAAACAAGGATCAGACCCTGAGCCTCAGAGGGAAGGGCACCCCAGGAGCCTGGCTGCACCCACAGATCCCCTCCCTACCCCGGAGAGAGGCTACACGGACCACTTCCTATGGTTGCCTCCAGGCTCGGGACAGCCCAGCCTCAGCCCTGAGCACAGCTGCCAAATGGAGACTCCCAAACGCAGCCCCAGCCGGACCCCAGGCTGGCACTAAGCCGTGTACTGCTCCGAATGGGGTGTGTATACGTGGGGATCCAGCCAGGTGAGTGCTCCTTCTACCTCCAGGCTTCCAGAAAACCCAGTTAATTAGAAAAGCAGCCTCCTGTTTACAATTCTGTAGTTTCTCATGAAAAATGAGAAGTGATCAGGCCCCTTTATCAACTCAGGGCTAGCCTACCAGACTACTAATCATCCAGGGAGGGCAACTCTCCAGGCCCTGGGGTCCTTACCTCGGTGTGGTACACAGCTGTGGTTAGGGCCACTGTCATGGTTAGCTTTAACTGCCAACTTGACACAGCCGAGCCATAAGAGGAAAGCCTCAATTGAGGAACTGCCAAGATCAGACTGACCTATGGGCATGTCTGTGGAGGACTGTCTTGATGGATCAGTGATGTAGGAGGGCCCAGATCACTGTGGGTGCAGCACCCCAGGGGAAGACGGTGGTCCTGGGTTATATAAGGAGTCTGGCTAAGCAAAAGTCTGTCTGCAAACCAGCAGGCAGCATCCTCCATGGTTTCGGCCTTATGCGCCTGCCCTGGCTTCCCTCAGTGATGGACTGTAATGCACAGACTGGAATAAACCACCCCCCAGCTTGCTTTTCGTTGGTGTTTCATCAAAGCAACAGACATCGAACCAGAACGGTTGCCATGCCAGGCCTGTCTTCCTGTCTTTCAGGGTTCAGACACTCATCAACATCCCATCCCTATCTCTGACACATCTCCACACCCAGGCTCTGTGATGAAACTTCTCTCACTGGGTGAACCATTTACAAGCCCCTCAACCAGCTTCATCCATTTCTAAGGGTTCACTGCTGAACTGCAGGAATCTCAGAACATTCTTAAATACATATGGGGATGGTGCCAATGGCAGATGTCCAATGAGTCCCTCCTAGGAGCCAGGTTCTGTCCGTGAACCGACCTGACTCCTAATAACCCTACGAGGTGAGAACTTTGCCTCCATCTAAAGAGATAAGAAAACTGATGCATGAAATGGTCAAGTTGAAGGTCACTGCAGCAGGCAGGCTACTGCCCCAGAGATGCCCATTCCTGAGTCCCTGGCAACCATTTCTCTGTTTATTTAGATGTGATAAGGCATTGCAGATGTAATTCTATTAAGAACTTGAGGTGGGAATCACTGTTTTCCCGGATTATCCAGTTAGGGTCAATGCCATCCCAGGGTCTCTATGACACAGAGGGGCAGGTGAGTCTGAGGCTCCTGACTGGTCAATGCTTGCTTACAGACAGAAGATCATGAGCTCAGGAATGTGAAACAGCCCAGGAAAAAGAAAAACCTAGAAAAATATCTCACCCCTAGAGCCTCCAAAAAGTAATAAAGTCCTGCTGGTACCTTGATTTCCACCCAGCGAGACCCTCCAGAGCTGTAAAATGCCATGTGCTCTGTGATGCTAGCGTGTCTGTGACCATGAATCTCAGGGGCACCTGGAGTTACCGCGGGAACACTGATGGAGGATGGAGCTGGCCCCATCCACACCACATCCCGGGTTCAGGAGCCAACGGTCACAGACTTGCTGCAGGAGGAATTCAGCTGCCCTCTGTCCACTCTCTTGCCTCCAGAACAGAGGACTTCATGTTAGTTACAGCCCTCAAGCCTCACCTGACGACAAGTATGCCATTCCTTACCTGCCCCCCATGGTGCTGTACAAAAATCAAACCAGGCAATTGGCTCTTTTAAGTGGCAGGAGAGTGCCGCACAGGAGGGGCAAGGAAATGATGTTATTCTGTGTGTGCATATCTGTGTGATGGTGTACATGTACACGTGCGTAGGATGCACACATATCTGTGTGATAGTGTACATGTACATGTGTGTATGATGCATGTAAACTAGGGGATAATCTTGGGTGCTGTTCCTCGGGTACCATTAGCCTTTTCTTCTTGAGAAAGAATCTCCCACTGGCCTGGAGCTTGCCAAGTAGACTAGGCTGGATGACCACAGCTCCAGCAATCTGCCTGTTTCTGCTTCCTTAGTGCTGGGATGACAAGCCTTTTTACACAGATTCTGAAGATTAAGCTCAGGTCCCCAAGCTTGAAAGGCAACTACTTTACCAACTGGGTCATCTCAGCAGCCTTTATGTGTCATTTAAAGAGAAAATTTTTACCTGGCCACGAGTGACATCAGAGATATGTCCTGAAACACTACAAAATTGGACATTATGCCTCTAGTGGGGCTGAGCAGGAGGGCTCCCTGGAGGAGGCAAGTAAGGCTACTCATGGCTTTTCCAGCAGCTGCCAGCCCAGACAGTCCTGGTGACTGGCATAGATGGAGCTTGTCGACCCTTCTCTGTAGAGTCAGGATTTTTCCACTCTGGGTGGACCAGGCCTCTCTACAGAGAGCGGCTATGTGGACAGGCTGATGTGGACACCCTCAAGGATGTAGCTCGGCAGATGAGCACAAACTGGAACATTAAGATGAGGGAAGTCTGGGGACACTGTCTAAGTTTTCCAGATCCAGTGATGACCTGGGGTGGGGTGAACCAGGCCCGTCCTTCCATTTACACCTCAAAATTGTCACCTGGCTTCCTTGGCTTTGGGGATGGCTCTGACGCTACTCTCGTTGGTTTTCTGTGTGTGACGAGAGCCATCTCTCCCTACCTAGACCAAGGTCCTAGTCTTCAGGCCTTCTCCCTAAACACTCAGGACCCCAAGGAGCCCAGCATGGGCCAATGCCAGACTTACGAGTCACCCAGATTCCCAGACTGGACACATCTGTTTGTACTGCTTGCTAGTTTCAGGCCAGTATCAAGCTGGTCCTTTGTGTGGGCAGCGGCAAAGGCCAGCTCTACAGGCCTGTGCACAGCAGAACATCTTCAGCCCTGTTGTGTCATTGTCCCAAACACCCACTCCTAGCCTCACAATTAAAATGCCAGCAAAGGCTGCCTGCTCCACAACAGAGAAGGCCTGACACTTGGGCCACATAAGTCTTCAGCTCTAGGAGTCAAATCTCCCAAAGAGGAGGGAATTAACCATGGGCGGATACTGTCATGGGTTTGTGCTATTCAATGAACATGCACACATGTTCTCTCTCTCTCTCTCTCTCTCTCTCTCTCTCTCTCTCTCTCTCTCTCTCACTCACTCACTCACTCTTAATTTGATTGCCCATTTGAATCTGGTAGAGAAACGTGGGAGGGTTTTGTGAGCAGATCCTGGGCACTGAGGAAGACAAAATGCTTCTTGGCATGAACATGAGGTCTCTCTGGATGTGACTGCGGTGGAATTCACAGTTCTATTAGTTTCTTTTATTTAATCATGGCAGGGACACATTCTGCAGGATTATAACAAAAACGCATAGGAACAAACCAATTCTACATGCCCATATTTACTTTTCCAGCTATTTCCCAGGGATACACCACAAGCTCAGAATAAAGTTCAGAGCCCAACAGAATGATGGCACCAGCCTGTCACACCATGAGCCTCAACTGTCACAGAAGACCAGGCTGCATTCTTGCCTCTCTTTAAGTTTGTCTTTGCCCAGCCTGTCCAAAGAGCATCATATACAGTTCTGTACACATACAGACGTAGTGGGTATTTGAATGGATGTGAAAATTTAAGCACAGTACAATTTCACAACTGAAAGCTTAGACTATTCACCGTGAGCCAGGCATGGTGGTCCATGACTTCCTGGCTCTCCAGACGTGAAGGTCAGAGGACTCTGAGTTCTAGGTCAGCCTGGGATAGATAGTGAAACCTTCTGCAAAAAGCTAAAAACCCCAACAGAACTGCTTTGTGTTTCATGGCATGGTGGCTCACATGTTTAATCCCAGCGTTGGGGAGACAGAGGCAGGCAGATCTCTCTGAGTTCTAGGTCAGTCTGGTTTACATAGTGAGTCCTGTCTCAAAAAACAAAACAAAACAAAACAAACAAACAACCTGCACTGTGGTTGCTAGTGGGCACAGGCTCAGACCACTTTGGGGGGTGGGGAGGTTGATGGAATCTTCTAGAAGTAGGTAATGGTGATGATTGTTTAGCCTTACAAACACACTGAAAAAAAAATCACTGAATCACACACTTTAAAATAAAGTGTTTTATAGGCTGGAGAGACAGCTCAATCGTTAAAAGTGTGCACTGTTCTTGCAGAGGACTCGAGTCAGTTCTGAGCACTCACACTGGGCAGCTCACAACCATCTGTAACTCCAGGTCCGGGGGGATCTGATATCCATAAGCGCGCCACACACACACACACACACACACACACACACACACACACACGAGAGATAGATAGATAGATAGATAGATAGATAGATAGATAGATAGATAGATAGATGAGAGACAGAGACAGAGACAGAGAGACAGAGACAGACACAGAGACACACAGAGAGAAACAGAGACAGAAACAGAGAGAGACCCAGGGACAGAGAGAATTATAAAAATAATAAAAATATATCTAAAATGTTTTATGATATGTGAAGTAGATTGCAACTTTTCAGAAGGAGACAGTGGGGAGCGTGTGGATTCCTGGGTCTTTAGCTGGTGGTTCTGATCTAGAACAGCCTAGAAGTTTAAACAAACTTCCTGGGTGACATGAAGTGGAACAATTAAACGCAGATTCTGAGGTGGGTCCCAGGGTTCTGCAAAATCCTAGTGATGCTGAAAGGCTGGTGGGTACACCATCACTCTGAAGGGACCGAGGGGACTGAGGGGATTGGGAGGTGGGCTTCCAAACGCCACAGCTCTCTACAGATCTCAGCTGCTTCTTCCACTAGGTGGTGCTGTCACGGATTATTATCTCAGTCCCAGGTAATGGAGTACTTACTACAGCAGCCCCAGAGCCTAGGGTAGGGCTGCTCACACACTTCCCTGGGCTGGCTGCCTTGGGGGAAGCTGGTCTTGTCAGACAGGACCAGCAACTCACAGCACCAGAGCCACCACCCAGCGCACCCTCTGGCTGGGCTGAGCACCCCAACGGCCCCACTTTGCTCTTCATCTGCTTTCCGATCTCTCATATGCCCTAGCAAGTCCCAGCCCAGTGACTGGAGAATGCCATGGGACCCGAGCTGCCTCCCTGGAGATTTTTGTGGCTGCCAAACACGGTTGGGTTGGTTAGCTACCTGGAGAAGCAGCCCCGAGTGAGCTCGGAGGATGCTTTCGGGGTGGCCACACCCCTACAGCAGGCTAGAGACCAGCCCTAGCACTAAGGAAACGGTTTTTCCTCTTCCTTCAGCTCTCTTCTTCCAACAAAGCAGTGAGCACACTCACTTAGCTCTTAGGGAGCTCTTAAGGGGAAATGCCCATTCAGAGTGGGGGCAGATGTGGCTGGGGAGGACTTGGGGAGCTCTGCCCAGCCACTTCACTATCCCCACAACTGGTCCCAAGCATCATCTGGAGCTCAGAAATGCAACTGAGATTCAGAATGGCACTTCCAGGCCTTGGAGTTGGCTCAGTGGGTAAGGACGCCAAGCCTGACAAGCCAAGTTAGATTTCCCACATCCACATGTCGGAAAGAGGAGACTGACTTCTGCCCGGACCTACACACACACACACACACACACACACGCCGTGACGTGCGCATGCTTCCCCCAACATCACAAGTAAATACATAAATGTAATGAATAATAATAAAATTAACAGTGGCAACGACAGAAAGCCAAAACCAACCAACCAAACAACGGGGCTGCCTACAGGCACGCCCTCATCCAGGTCACCAGGGGCCATGGAAAGGGCTTCCCAGGTCCTCATGGTAAAATGTGAATGTCTCTGCCTTGGTGGATGGCACCGTCCCTCTCTGAGACTCCTCAAATCCCTTCCTCCGAAATCCAGGGAAGACTGAGCCGGTGGGCTGGCTCCGTGCAAAGGCACCTGCTGTCAACCTGACCACCCACGTTTGATCCCCGGAACCCGCAATGTGAAAGGAGACGACTAACTCCTGCAGTCTGTTCTCTGACCTCACTTTCCCCGTACACGTGAAAACACAGTAGGTAAATAAACATTCTTATACATGAAGTCCAGAGAAGGGCTGGTGGCCCTCTCCAGCCGCTGCCTGAACTAGGACCCCCGAAGCGGGCTTGGCGCTCTTTGTCCCACGGCTTCATTCCAATAGCTGTCTGCAGGCGGGAAGCATTTCTAGGCTGCAGTTTATGTAATTGGACGCTAACCAGAGTTCTTTGAGAAGCTCTCAAACTGCAAACGTTTTGTCAACACCTGGTTCAGAAGCAAGCACTGTCTCCTTCGAAAGATGCCCACGTGAGAAAAAAAAAAAAAAAACACAACTGGAGGCCTTTTTACCAAGGGATGGCTTTTCCCTGGCTGAGCCTCTGTGCAAGGGGCAGCAGGAGGTGGGGGTGCCCAGGGGTGGGGGTGGGTGGGGGACAGTTGGAGTCATTAGAGACAGGGTAATGTTAGGGTCTGTAAGAAGTCCCATAAAAGACTACCAATCGTGTATGTAACCAGCAAGAGTGTTTAACAAAAAAAAAAAAAAAAAAAAAAAAATCCCAGCATCCCGGGGTCAAACCATCTGACAAAGTGGGAAAAGGGTGACCCCGAGAGAAGCGCCTTTCAGCAGGGTTAGGGGATTCCAGCTGTGGCCAAGTGGACTTGGAAGTGGTTGTGTACAGACTCACTGGTACAGGAATCATTTTATGACTGGCTCATGACATCTGGTCAGCAACTCTGGTTGCAGCATCAGGGGTCTGTCTGACTGAAAATAGCAAGAACAGGTCCTGCATTCGGCCAGGTAGGATCCTGATTGGCTGCCAGACTGGACATACTTCCTGAGGGTCTGATGGAAGCCAAATATGAGTCAACATAGGGTGGTGGGGGAATATGGGGCAAAGGTCTTCGCAAACTGGCCCCTGGAAACAAAACAAAACAACCCAACCAACCGGCCCTGCTGGGTTCAGTCCCGTTCCAACAGGGCCGGCCACATCAGGGAATGTGATCAGAGACATCATCTCTCTGGACTCCGACTGCTGCTTCAGGGCTATTTTTCCTCTTGAAGCAGAGGGGATGTAAGGGCTTCTCAAGCTTCCCTACACCCCAGGACTCGCTAGGGTCTTGTTAAAGAGCAGGGACTGTCTAGGGCGATGGTCAGGGTTCTATTTTTCTAATCAGCTGCTGGTGGTGACCATACTGCTTGTCCCAGGAGCAGTGAGGGGCTCAGCACCACCCTCCCCTGAGCACAGCACCTGTGCATTACCTGGGACAGATGCGGACAACAGGGATTAATAGCAAAGGATATGAATGTACCAGAATCTTCACGGCCGCTCTGCGCACGGGGTGGAAGGGGCTGAGGATGTACAAGGCATTGGTAGCACTGAACCGGAAGATGGTTTTGCCCTTATTCAGCACGATGAAGGTCTGTGGACACAGGGAGACAGCTGTCATCTTGGAGCCCTCCGGCCACGGCTAAGGAGTCGGGGGAGGAGTACAGTCCCTTTACTGTGGACCCCCATGTCTGGGCCATGAGTGAAGAGGGGAGAGGTGGAAGTCTGGGTGATGCCAGGTTGGCTGAGATTCACTTCAGTTTCAGGATTACCATCTCAACAAGGGGCCTTTCAGCTGGGTGTGGTGGCACATGCCTATAATCACAGCCCCTGGAAGGCTGAGGCAAGAAGATTCCCCTGTTCCATGCCAGCCGCTTCCACAGCTGAAGCCGGTAAGGCTCAGGGATGCCTCCTCCTTACTCTTCCCCCACACTGCACAGAACTCTAGCAGAGAGGCCTGCCCAGAGCTCGGTCAGCAGAGACATACAGGTGAGGAGGTAAGGCAGCTAAAGAGTCATCTGGGCTTTCCCTAGGACCCAGTCTGCCTGAGGTCAGGCAAAGGTCAACCTCCTACTCACACACAACCTAGTGTCTCCTTCTTGTAGGGTTATGAGCAGCCCAGAGTGGCCTGGACTTCGAGGTTTCTAGAAGATACCTGTCTATGTGGCCTAATGGGGTGGGGTGGCTGTGAGAGTCTGCAGAGTGGAAGCTGGAGCCAAAGGCAGCCAGTATGCCAGAAGCATGGCGAGCAGGGAAGAGAGATCGCTCACCTCCATGGGCTGAGTGGATGGGACAAAGCTCTATTATCTGGGCTAGTGGGACAAGGTGAGCAGATTAGAGCCAGAAGTTCCATGAGGGTGCCTCCCTCCCTCAGCCAGGGTCAGCAAGGGGCACAGGATGGAGTCTAGGGTACTAGCAAACCTCTGATCAAACATTCTCAGATACACAGAGACAAAAAAAGATGGTGTCCTTGGCTCCACCCACACAGACTGCTGGGGGTGAGGGGCTCCAGAGGCTTGAAGCCCACCCAACCTGGACTCCATCCTTAGGTCACCTACTGTCCCTCTACTGGTCTAATCTGACTCCAACCTAATCCTTTCTGTTTCTCTCTCAGTGACCTAGACTCTCTCTCAGCCATGTCCCTAACCCCAATCTGACCTAAGCCTACCCACTCACTCACCCAAATTCTACCTTTTGGCTAATAACCCTGACCCTACTCCAGTCACTTGAACCAGCGAGCTCTGGAAGCCCCAGAGTAGGTCCAGGTCAGCTTTCCTGACTGTATAGACTGAGTGTGTGTGGGTCCCTTCACAGCCACAACTGATCACACATGGACCCGCAGATATGAACACACACACAGACATGCACGCTCTTCGTCTCCCAAACACTATCTCAAACCATGGTGACAGACACACGGACACATTACACAGGTCCTCACACTGACTACAGTTATCTTTCTGGCTCCACAGGTGTTGCTTTGCCCTTAGCTTGGAGCTGGCCACAGTAACCCTAAGAGCCTCCTCGGTCTCTGGTGCCTGGCCTTCAGGAAAGGCCTTCCTCCCGATTCCAGCCCATTGTCCCGCCACCGGCCCCCACAGTTAGGCCCAGAAGTGCGGACACTTGGGTGAGCACCCTCTGCCTCTGTAGGAGCCCTATGTCTGTCATCTTGTTTGGTGAAAGATGGTGACCTGTGGTCTGCGGAGGAGTCCAGGGCAGGGCCTTGGGAGAAACAACACTCCCCTCCCTCTCCCCCACCACTCCAGGCCTCACCAGTCATGGCCTCCTCTTCCCTCTCAGTCTTCCCGTGCCCTCTGTGGTTCAGGGAAGGCTATAAGGCCCAGGAGACAACCACTGTGGCTCAGCTTGAACCAGCTGGCTCTGATGCTGCTGCTGGCTAATTCTCTGGGCTGCCAGAGGGATGGGAGGAACACATGCCACTTCTACTGAGGAGGGAGACCACTTGGGGATTCATTCCAAGTGCCCACGCGTCTGGGGACAGGAAGGAATCCCCTAGAGGTATATACCAAAGCACTCGACAAGAAGGCAAGAGTTCAGTGGTCCTCCCACCCCCAAGTTAGGGGCCCAAACACCATTATTTATGTCTTTATCCCAGAACTCCAAAATTAAGGTGACTGGAATACAGATCAGTGGTGAGTCACTCCCCCAAAGCCCAGGGGAGCCAGCCCCACACAGAACTCCACAGAAGCAGAGCCCCATCTGCCTGCTGCCTTCATAGGAGCTACCTAGGAGGGTGAGGAGCGTGCTGAGGGGGTGGCAGTCACCTTCTGGGTACTATAGAAAGGGTCCAGGTCTTCCAGAGGCTCCCCAATGAGCTCTCGGGGTGGGTTGCCATAGAGATCTGGCAGCTTTTTGGAGGCCTGTAGGTCCAGCTGGGGCCGGGGAGCCTCCTCCTCTGGCAGGCCCTCACGACTCTCCTGTGATGTGGCCGAACCTCGGGCCTGCTTTTCCGCCATTCGCTTCTCGATGGCCGCCAGGGACTCCCGGGTGAACCTACGGAAGCTGCTGGTGCCCCGAGGTAACAGGAAGTTTGCCATCTTCTCATCCTGCTTCTGGGGGCACAGGCTTCTCCTCAGGCTGCCTGGGGGGAAGCTGGAAGACACAGACACGTGTGTGATGGGGTGCCACAGACAGAGGGCAGGGGAGTGGGCTAGCTGTGCTGCTGCAGAAAAGGACATAATTTGCAAATGTGCACAGGGTCCCCAGCTGCCAATCACTGAACAGGCACACATGATCGACAGTGGCTGGGGTAAACACTTGTGCTCTCCACTGTGGTGTGTGTGTGAGGATTAGTACTGAAGTGGCTCCCCACTCCTGCCCCAGTGTGTGTGTCTGCACACCAGTGGTCAAGGGAAAGTGTGCCATCAAGATAGCACATTTACCCTTCTCACTCCACACCAAAGAAAACGTTTCAGCTGTCCCCTTTCAAGACATTTCCATCCGCAACGGCTCCCTAGGCTCCACGGGACAGGGATGGACAGAGAGGCCATCTGTTTTATCCCAGACCCTGTCAGAATGGGTCTTCTGCTCCCCAATGAAAGGTGAAACATGCGTATGTCAGGAGTTGGCCCTGGATGGGACCAGGTCCTATCCCTCCTCTCCAGGGAACATTCCCAAACTGAGTGCTGTCCAGTTCCCACGGTCCCCATGCTCTCACATGACAGGTGGCACACATCAAGCCTGGGCGTAGGAGGTGGCAACTGAGAGGACATCAGTGTTTGCCCCAAGGGACCGAGGAAAACCCTGTGGGTTTTCAGAAACAGCTGGACAGCAACACAGGAGTTGGCATCCAGATGTTGGCACTCGCGTGTGCACAGCTATGCCGACCTCCTGATGAGGATCTCTTGAGAATCCCCTGGGTGCAGCAACATCCCTAACTAGACTGATTCTAAAGATGGGAAATGTGACGGGGTGCCTCTGGCTCATCACACTGCCCCATCTTCCCTCACCAGAGAGGACAAACAAAAGCTGATCCCAAGGGGCCAGCAGCACCGGAAGACAGTGACCACTGCTGAAGAGGACATCCAACAGGCACATGTGTGTGACGTCAAACCGGGAAAATGTGGCCCCTGGTGGCCTCAAAAGATTCAGAACCTGGTGCAAACACACTCTATGTATGACAGCTAGGCAGGAGAATGCATTCCTGACTGGTTCACCAAAACAGGATGTGGCCAGAGGGCTCCTGACTCTGACACCAAGCTGGGCCGCACCGCTAATCACCACATCAAACCCGGGAACGGCTGGGCACCAGCTCAAGGCGGCAGACCGGACACCTGCTGGAGATCTCTGCCAGGGACACACTCCCTTCCTGTCAGCCAAGGGCTCTGCCCTGATGTCACTCCTGTGGAGCATGTCATGAATGACCCTATAAGCTGCTGTGGCACCCATCCCAGCACATGCCCAACCAGGACCCAGATTTAGGTGCCCTGAGCACCATGGATGCAGGCATTCCGCTGGGTGGCAGGTAAAAAGTGAGCGGACACAACACAGCCTCAAAGACACCTCCAGAGCTGCTGAGATAGTTTAGTGGGTAAAGGCCCTTGCTGTCAAGCCCGACGGACCTGAGTTCGATCCTTGGACCCCCACAAGATTGGTGGAAACAGCTGACTCCTGGTGGATGCTCTGTGACCTCCACGTCTGTCGTGGCAACACATGCACACGTGAGGGGGGAGAGGGGAGGGAGCGTGCACATGAGAATATAAATATAATAAAATTAAAAAATATAGAGAGGGCACCTCTAGGGAATGGGGAGACGGCTCAGTTGGTAAAGTGTTTGCCGTTTGCCGTAAGAGCGTGAAGATCTCTGTTTGGTCCCTAGTATCCACATGAAAAGCTGTGTAAGAGAGTGCCTGCTTGGATTTTAGTGCCAGGGAGGCACAGACAGGAGGCATCCTGGAGTTGGCCAGGCCATCAGCCTAGCCCAGGTCCTAGTGAGAAATCCCAGCTTAGAAAACAAGTTGGACACCTCCTGAAAAATGGCACCCCAAGTTGGCCTTCACATGCTAGCACATATGTGCTCCTGCACTGGGACAGACACACACACAAACTTGAGCATACCACACACATACACACACACACACACACACACACACACACGAGTGGGAGAGAGTGCATCTGTGTATGTGTATGTGTGCAAGAGTGTGTGTGTGTGTGTGTGTGTGTGTGCGCGCGCAAGCATGCGTGTGGACTCCTGGGCAAGCACAGAATGAAATGAGTGTCGCAGAAGCAGCGAGACAGAGGTTCCCTTTACAGCTTCCCATCGGTCTGCAGCTTCTTGTTGGATTGACGTGAAGTTAAAGGACCATCTTCGTTAAAAATAGCAGTGGGAGAGTAAGTCCCCACTTCATAAGAGCCTTTCCCTGTCTAGCCTCCACCTTTAACCGAGCAGGCGG
Source organism: Peromyscus eremicus (assembly GCF_949786415.1). Taxonomy (NCBI): domain Eukaryota; kingdom Metazoa; phylum Chordata; class Mammalia; order Rodentia; family Cricetidae; genus Peromyscus; species Peromyscus eremicus. The sequence goes on from NC_081422.1 coordinate 113,369,369, forward strand.
CCTCTATCTCCAACGCTTATCACCAAACGTGAATGGTGATTTTTCTTCCCCCTAGCTGAGGAGAATTTGGGTCATTCTAAACTTCCTTTGCCCCTTCCCCCATGGCTGGCATCCACTATGATGAGCTTGCAAAAACAATAAAATCATTATTCATTTCATGTTGGAAACCGAGAGCCTAGCTGGGGAGACAGTGGGACAGCCCTCTCCACGGGGAGCAATTGCTCCTTCTGTAAACTGGGAAGCTACCCCTTAGCTTGGATTATTTGCTAAAAATAGCGTCCTCTGGATCACAGTATCCATCTGTGTCCACATGCCTGCAAGGGTTCTAGAGACACATGGATGCCCAGGATGTACACACGCTGGCAGAAGCGTGTGTGTACAAGCCTGCACCTGCACATGCATCTGTCTCTGTAAAGATGTGTTTGCAATTTGTATTGAAATAAAGGATTCATGCAGACAGATGCTAGGGAGTGCACAGGTGGGGGAATTCTCACAAGCTGAACCTCCGTGGTAACCAGCACCCAGATGGAGAAACAGCCCACCATCACTCTCTTGTGCCCCTCCAAACACCAACATCAAGGGTAGCCACTCACTCCCTGACTAAGGGTGTGGGGGAGTTTTGTCTGTTTATAGAGTTTGGGGGTTCTTGGAGGGACGGGGAAATGATTTGGGGGAGGAGAGATGATATCTCCTCATGAACTCAATGAAGTATTTCCTTCATCTGTGAAGGGAACATTAACATCCATGACCCAAAGACTCGGTCTCACAACCCTGTCCCATCACGGCGGCTGTGGCTACCTCAGATATTACTGCCCACAATTTCAATCATAGTACTTCCAATTCCTGCTTGATCCCATTTAAAACATTAGAGAGGCCCACACACCACTGAAGACAGTGTTTTAAGTGTCCCAGCAGCTCTATTCAATACAACTGATTCCCTTTTAATGCTACATATTTTGTCTCGAAAACTGTGATTCCAAGATGGCCTCTCTCAGTGGGCAGAGAACTCCAAGACTCCGGTTCAGTCCCTGTTTAGTTACTGACCCACCCTGGGGTCCATCTTCTTTAACTGTGGGCAGGAGGACCCTCTGAGTGCCTCCTGGAGTTCCTGGATGCCTTTCCCATGATCCACCACGGTGGGTGTCAGTCTCTCCCTGGCTCCCTGGGACTTTGGAGCATCCCTGGTCAGGGCTGGAGACAAGCACTGCTGACTCATCAAGGGAGAAACCTAGCCTGGGGACCCAAGCCTGGGGACCCTAGCCTGGGGACCCTAGCCTGCCCTGCCCTCGAACCTGACAGATTCCACTCTGAGTCCTGCTGGGTTCAATAGTGACAGAGCACTTTGGGGGAGCCAGGGAACCTCAAAAACAGCCCAAGGTTAGAGGGCCATAGGTTACCAAGTCCAAGCACTGCCACACCTTTTTGCCCCCTCCACCCCAAGTCCGGCCAAGTGACAGGCTTTGGGTCCCAAGGAGGGTTAGCACCCACACCCTGGGGAGGCCCTGGCACCAAGGCCTGTCTGAACTAGATTCCAGATGAAGCCTAGCTGCCTCCCAGCAATAGGGCAGCCTCAGGTTCCAATGTAAACCTGCCTAGAGTGGCCTTTGTGTCTAGGCTACTCCTGGTGGGCGGGCAGGATCGGCTTTCTCTTGTTCTCCTGCCTGCACCTGGCCCTGGCCCCGCCCTTCCTCCAGCAGCTCAGAGCCTCCACCCCGCAAGGCCTGGTGGAGCTCAGCTGCAGGATTACAAGCTGCCAGGATGAGGGGGGCAACAGAGTGGTCTGAGGGTGCCCAGGGTGTGGAGGCAGGAAGAAAACACAGGGGAGCAAGCCTCTATCTTCCAGCTCCCTAAGCTGGGAGGCTATGGCGGGTTTGGTTCCAAGGTGACAGTCCCCGCGGCACAGCAGGCAAGGTCAGCATGCCACTCCCCTGCTCCAGGGCAGCTTCCCCCCTGTGGGCGCCTCTCTCGGCACTGGCTCTCCGGCTGGGGTTGCTTCTTCTAGCTGACCCCTCTGCCTGGGGCAATCTCCCCTGTCCTCTCAGGCGTCCACGCCATCCTAATTACATCCCTCTACCTCAGGTCACAGGGCACGTGCCTCCCTATGACCCACCAACTGTGGTGTTAGTGGGAGCAAACGGTTTGGCCTCCTTCACACTAGCTCATACCGGCACCCTTTCTGGCCATGTGCCCTCCACCTTCACTCTGTGTTTCCTCCTCCACTTCTAACAGCCCAGGACAGGCTCCTAACCACAGCCTGGATTGTTGTGATGGTTAACAGCGCCAACTTGACAGAGTTCAGAATCACCTAGGAGACAAGTCTCTGAGCGTACCTGTGAGGGGTTTTCTAGACTGAGTTCACTGGGGTGGGGAGACCCACCGTGCATGCTGGTGGCACCATTCCACAGGATGACTGAAAAGGAGAAAGGTGAGCGGAGCACCAGTGTCCATCTCTCTCTGTTTCCTGACTGCGGATGTCATGTGACCAGTGACCTCGCTTCTGCTGCCATGTCTTTCCCTCTGTAACAGACTCTATCCCTTGAACTGTGAGCCAGAGTGATCCCTTCCTTCCTCAGACTGCTTCTTGTTAGGCGCTGATCACAACAGCAGGCATATTAACCACTACAATGACCATGTCCCCTCAGTGGTCACGTTCCTCTCCTTCCCAGTCTGTGACAGACATTTCCAAGCACCGCCTGTGTCCTGGGTGACAGCTCTTCCTCCTCTGCACCTCCAGCTGGCTCTTTTCCCTTTTAGACTTCCCTGGCCGCTAACAGTCTCTGGGGATAAATCTGTCCAGTTGAGCCTGGACGTCTCAACTTAGGGCAGGGATAGTAGGTTCTACCCTAACCTGCGGGACAGTGGGGTGGAGATATTGTAGGGGAGTGAACACCATGCCTGCTTGGAGCAGGCTCCCACTGCATGGGCTTTCCTGAGGCTTCCTGAATATATGTGGCTCATGCCAGTGGCCAAAGATGTCACTGAAATGAACACACATCCTAGCAACCTAGAATGCAGTTGTGGGTACTGTCCCTGTCCTTAGGGTCGGGGACCAATGTCAGGTTGCTTAACTTGTCCTGCTCTGCACAGGACTTCGCTGGCTCTAGCAGGAACTCGTAGGATGCCCACCGCGGGGTGAGGAAGGAGGCAGGCCCTCCCTGCCTACTTCAATCCCAGAGCCTGAAGGCAGGCTCACTCCAGCCTCCTGCCTGAGTCATGTCTGGCATTTTGGTCGCTGTGGAATCAGAGTCTCTGGAACCCAGCATGCAAAGGATATTCTTTGCCATGTAAATTTATGCACAACCCTCTGTGGAAGTGGTTCCCAGGCTTCCTAGGAAATCTCTGGGCTTCCTCTGCTTTGCACGCCTTTCTCCTGCTTGACAGCCCCATGACCTCTGGCCGGATGACCTACCACCCTGGCACCCATCCTACCTACCCAGGTCCATCTTCCCTGGCCCTGGTACTCCCCTTCTGCCTGCCCCTGGGTGCTAAAGAGGACGACTATGGGAAGGGTGCCTGTAACCTCAGAGCAGAGACTTGCACCCAGAGAGAGGGGCCAGGGCACTTGTGACTTCCTGAACATGTCCCTTGTCTTCCATCAAGCTGATGGTGCGTGCCAAGTGGGATGTCTCTTGCCCACTGGGTGTCACCCCATGACAGTCCCCCACCCAAGACTTGTGGCCAATGCATGCACCAGGCAACTTTGTTCCTTCCTTCAGGAGGACATACTAATACCTCAGCTCACTCATTTCGCTAAGTGAGCCAATGAGCAGGCATTAGGCGCCCACTGTATGCACGGTCCTACAAGGATTTCAAAGGGTGCTTCCCTAGATGATGGTTCTCAGGTCAGCTGTGGTGAGTGATCAGACGGGAAAAGGCCACAGCAGCACAGACTCCATGCTGACCTGAAAGGACATTTTCCTATCCAGACTTGCTGAGGCTGGTAATGAGAAATGACCGTGTCCCGAGACCCTCCCCCATAGCCATCTCTGCCTCCTCTTCCGTGGCTCCCCACCCTGCACTTCCCTCTCTTAAGAGATTTCCTGTTCTTATATGGAGTGAGGAAGTGATTCCGGCTGTGGCTTGGAAGCCAGCCCATGCAAGTGAACCTGGGTCCCAGTCACTTGCTTGCCAGATGGCCTAGAGTGAGTTAATCTTGGTTTCCCCATCAGTCAACACTTCCCCATGGGGATAGGAACTGTTCCTGGAGACCAGACATGTGGTGCATGCCTTTAATTCCAGCACTTGGGAACAGAGGCAGGTGGATCTCTGTGGGTTTGAGGACAGCCTAGTCTGCATAGGGAGTCCCAGAACAGCCAGGGCTACATAGTGACATAGTGAGACCAAGTCTCAAAAAGTCGAGAGAGAGAGAGAGAGAGAGAGAGAGAGAGAGAGAGAGAGAGAGAGAGAGAATCAGAGACAGAGAGACAGAGCACTCCTATTTCAGAGGGCTGTTGTGAAGTATGTAAGTGCATTGCTGATACTTTCTGGGTCTCGGCCACTGTACAAACGCAGCGATCACTAGCTGCTGTTGTCACTGTGGGCTCTATCATTACCAAGTGTCATTTAATCCCAAGGAGCCATAAGAACGACATCATTGGGCAGTTTTGTCCTGTGAACATCAGTGTGTTTACACATACCTAGATGATGCAAATCAATCACTGTTTTCATGCTAAGCGCACACTCTACCACACAACGGTTCCCAGAACAGAACACCCTAAACTCAATGTGGCCTCAGTGCCACATGGATAGGCGACACACACAGACCGTGTGAGGCACAAGTATAAAGTAGCACTGCCGAGGTGGTTCAGTGGTTGAGGGTGTGGGCTGTTCTTACCAAGGACCCGAGTTTGGTTCCCAGCACCCATGCTGGGTAGCGTCTCTAACTCCAGCTCTAGGGGATTTGATGATGCCCTCTTCTGGTCTCCATGGGCTCCTGCATGCATGTGTGAACATAACCTCACACAGGCTCATCCCTACACACATGAGTAATAAATAAAAACAAAATCTTGACCGTATACAAGCTAGTAACATAGTTGCTTATGTTGCCAAGTATCCCACACTATCCAAAACTGCACATATACTTTATGTCTGCAATATAGGTTTGCTTCCACAGCAACACACACACACACACACACACACACACACACACACACCACACCACACATATACACCACACGCACACCACACCCACACACACCACACATACACACCACACGCACACACCACACACACACCATACACACACACACACACACACACACACACACACCACACACTCCACACACACCACACATACACACCACACACACATACACACCACACACACACATATACACCACACACATCACACACATACCACCATGCATACACACAACACACACACCACGCACACACACACCACACACACACACACACACACCACACACATCACAAACACCACACACACCATACACACATACCACACACACCACGCACACCCCCCACTCTCCCCACACACCACACATACACACCACACGCACACCATGCACACCACACACCACACACACACACACACACACACACACACACACACACACACACACGAGAGGACAGCAGCACACTGTGACATCAGGACGGCTACAGCATCACTAGGTGGTAGGCATTTTTCAGCTCCTTCAGAATTTCCAGAGACCATGGTCCTCCGTGTGGCCCGTTGTTGTTGGGAACACTGTCACACAGCATGTAACTACATTATTGTTCTCAGGGAGGGCCAGCTCAGTGGGCCTCCTTCCACATCAGACCTCCTTGGCTGTCTGTCTGCTGTCTGTCTGTCTCTTTCCTTCTAAGTCCTTGGTACACTGAATCCCCCTATCACCTGGCAGAGAACTGATTTACACATACACTTCGGCCCTGGCACTCAACGTGAGCTCTCGGAGCAGGGAGGAACAGACTGGATGGTTGAGGGGATAGTAAATGAGTGCATAGTCAATGCTGACTAGTCACAAAGCCACAAGTTGACTCTGGCCCCTTCCAGGGGGTGGACATGGGGCTAACAGCCACACCAGCATTGTCTCATATCTTTGTGAACCTGGTACTGGGTGTGTGTGTGCGTGTGTGCATGTGTGTGTGTGTGCGCTCGTGTGTGCACACGCGAGCGCGCATGCATGCGTATCTGCAAGTGCTCTTTTGGATTACAGTATTTTATCTTTGCTGCAATCCCAGAAAGGGAGGAGGGCTTATCTTCTTTCTTTCTAGGTGAGAAATCTGACACTCAGGGATTAGGAAGCTCCCAACCAGGGCACTGTTTGTCTCCCACGTCTATGGCCAGAGCTGGGAGGAAGGACATGGCTGGCTTGTAAACACCCATCTGAACGGAGTGTGTGTGAAGGGGGGCTGGCTCACCCCAGGAGGCTGGCCTATGCCCACACCTGGGTAGATGCCGTTGGCACTTCTGCTGACAGAAGCGATTCTCTGGCAGTTTCCCTCTCAGCTCTGGCACTGTCCAACCAAGTCGTCACTCACTTGCTGTGTGTAGCTATAAGGGCTGAGGACAGAGCTACAGTGGACAGACAGGGGCTGCGTGACCCCACTGTGCAGGCTCAGCAGGAAATAAAGAATGCCGACCAGTCCGTTCATCATTTCTAATGTTGATTACAGTTAAATGTATAATATTTAACTTGATAAAATACCCGATCAAAAGAAACATGTTAAAATAACTTATTTTTACCTTTTTTTAAAGTGACTGCTAGACCCCCAAACACGTGACTGGCATTCGGGGATCCTGTTCTATTCTGTTGGACACCACTGCTCAGCAAGTAGACTCTACAAGACCCCACCCACTTCGGCATCAGACTCAGGCTGGCCTCTGGAGGTGGGGATGCGGCCATAGGAGGGATTGAAACAGACTTGTCTTGGTAGAGCAGAAAGTGGCCACCTGGTTTCTGGCAGTGGTTATGGGCGGCCATGGAGGCTAAAGCCACAGGTTGGGATGATGGGGGAGTCAGGGGGAGAGGTCGACAGCATGTTCACACCATCCCTCCCGCCCAGGCAATTATCTGTACAGCCCCAGCTCTCTGGGGCTGCTGCTTGGACAAAGGCTCCATGGGGGTGCCAGCTGGTGCCCTGGCCTCTGCATTCAGAGGTCCTGTTCCCAGATCAAAGGCACATTGACACGTCCTTGCACCCGGGCCTCTGCGAACCTGCTCCCTGCTGGCTCCACTCCTTAGAGGTTGCTGCAGAGGTATTAACCCTGCCTAGGCCAACACACAATGAGGAACAGGGCAAGTTTGAGCAACACTGCCCCCCCACCTCCAGAAATCTCGGGGAAGTCCTGGCCAAGCACCCCCATCCCTCCCGAGGCGAACATGCCCACCCCAGCTTCTGGGGATGCCCTCATTTACATACATTAGCATCTCATTTATTCCAGCACCAGGCTAAGTCTGCTGACAGGAAAAGCTGATGAGCTGCAGCTCTGCAGAAGTGAATCCCCAGGCGGGGACAGAACCCAGCTCCTCTTCAAGGCGGCTCTGTCCAGGGCTGGGCGCTGGGGTGGCGTCTGGATTATTTGGTCCTACCTGGGATTCACCCGCCGGCCAAAAACAAACCAAGAGTTCCCCTCCTAACCTTGCCTTTTTCTCTTCCCCCTCCCTCACAGCAAGCATGGGGCTCCTCCATTCCACCAACTGCTTGGCAGTGTCTAGATGCTAGGTCAGGGGAACGTGGAATCCCCAGGATTCCCCCTAAACACACACACACACACACACACACACACACACTGCAGTACACAGTGAACACAGCACCCTTCCCCCATGCCCAACTGTCCTCCTCAGCTTTTTCAAAGGCCCATGCACACAGGATCTCTAAGGGCCCAACGTTGCCCAGCCCTGGATCTCCAGAGCAGGGACAAGGATGCTCTAACGCCTCGTGACCACAAAGGGGTGCATTTATCCCAGACTCTGCCCTGCTCAGGCTCCAGCAGACCCTCACAGTACACAGGCGAGAAGATGCCACCAGCATCCCGACTCTGCCTGGTAAGGTTCCTTCCCACTCCTCTTTCTGATACCTTAGCTGAGAAAGCCTTCGCAGGGGAACTATGTACGGATGCCATGGCAACTGAGGCATTTATGAGGCACCTACTGTGTGCATCGAAGAAGCTATACATGCCCCCAGAGGAACCTGGGAGGCCTTCCCTCTGAGGTCTTCTGTTGCCCAGAGGGAGATGAACTAACCCAGAGACAATGAATTTATCCCACCAAGGCGTTCAGGATATATTATAACCAAACATGTGACCCTCTTCCTTCCTGCACCTTTCAATTGAAGTAGAATTTAAACTCAAGAAAACACATTCATGAAGTGTGTACAGTTAGGTAAGTATTGACAACTGCGTACACATGGGTAAAGTGCCACCCCAACTAAGACAGCAAACAGTCCCTTCATCCCCTAAAGTCCTCGCTTCTGTCCCTGCCAGTCAACTGCTTAGTGCCTACCAGGTAGATTCATTCAGCTTCTTGCAGAACATCACAAATATACGTGGCTGTTTCGGGCAAGCTGCTTCTCATTTGTGGGTGAGAACACTTTGAGCTTCTCCTGCCTAGTGGCTAGAAGTGAGCCATGTGGGCACAAATCCTTAATTCCATCAGAAGGTGCCCGCTCTCTCTGGGGGCAGCAGGCTGCAGAGGCTCCTTAGGAGGATTTTTGTCTCCTCGCCTTGGACAGATTCTGAAACGGAAGCTCAGCAATTATACATCTAATCGGCACTCGGGCTCGGTGAGTGAGTGGGGGCTTTCCCTGGGTTTCCAGCGCTGTTGGCAACTAGCTGTCACTTTATTTAACTGGCAATCTGGGCTGCATCCGACCCAAGTGCAGTGGTGGGGTGGGCGCTGGGCGCCTGCGCCTTCTGCTCAGGTCTCCCTCTGGCTGTGTGGGTTGGTCTCTGTCCCTCAGCCTCCCTGCACTTCCATGCCAACTGGTGACCCAGGGTGGGGCCTTGGAAAGGAATGGGCTGGACTAGGCTTCTTCTGCTTAGTTGGGTAGCCAGAGGGGTTTGTCTGGGTCCCTTTCCTGGACCAACGATGCTGGGCTTTAATGCCAAGCAGGAAGGACTGATTGCTGAGGCTGGTCCCTCCCATAGCAGGATACCCCTGTCCTGAGATCAGCTCTCCCACCCAATCTGCCTCAGATGCAGCCTACAAACTGCTCTAGTGCCTCAGCTGTCAGTCAGGCTGCTTCTCCCCGCCCGCCCGCCCTATGATCTCTTTGAAAACCACGTCCAAAGCCAGCCCTTCCTCTTCCTGGGACTTCTAAGAATCCATACCTGCCAGAGAGGGGTTTTCTACCTTCCCCATCCAAGATGAACCTCCACTGTTCAGAAAGCACCAGTCAGGACCGAGGTGCTGACTGGCTAAGGCCTCCCTGTGTCCCTGGGTGACCTTGAGACCCCAGGGTAGTCAGTGCTGTCCCTGGCTGCAGGGGTGTGAGAGCAGCCCTTGGTACTCAGTACACAGGGCTTTCTGAGTGGGCAAGAGAGCAACCCTGGGCCACACAGACACTGTAAGAACAGCTCCATCCCTGCCTCCAGCAATACCCCTGGGGGGACTCCACTTTCCACTGCCTCCCTGGGAGATTTAATGAGAAGGCACCAAGGAGAGAAGGACTCAGGCCTGGAGCATAAACACTCTCCCTACCGACCGACCCTGAGTGCGGGCAGGAGACCCGAGCCCAGCCCCACCCTGCAGCCTCGCCACTGGGCTCCTCCAGGCAGGCTTCCTGTTTTCCACATTGATCAACCCTAGAGAGGGGAGGCTGGACTTCTATTCCCAGCTTGTCTTCTACCAGGTCCTGGGCAGGTCTTTCTGGCCCCGGGGGTGATGTTGGGAGGCTCCAGGGTTCTCAGTGCCTCTGTCTGGCCCCCTGAGAGTTAGAAGACAGACTGAGAAGTGAGCCAAAGAGCCTACATCAAGGCCCCTAAGGTTGTACTGTGATGCCTGTCCCAGAAAGTCTGGGGGTCCCAGGCCCCAGGACTTGACATGGGGTCTCTATAAATAGTGCCAGCACATATTGATCATCTTCAAAAGACACGGTATGTTCTAGACCCACAGGAGAGGAGAGTCGGATCTAAAAATAGCTTCATTCCCAGGAACTGCTGCCAGCGCCAGCCCAAGGAGAGTGGTGTAGGCGCATAGAAGGGGCCGTCCACTGAGGGGGTGGGGTTAGAATGGAGGCTCCGTGTCTTTCCATCCCCATCCTATTCCTTCTGCTCCAGGCACAGCGGACATTCGTGGAGCTGGTTTCTGCCCCAGGGCCTTTGCACAGACAGTGTCCTCTTCAGGATTCTCTCCCCACACTTTTCCTGTTATTCAGGTCCTAGACCAGCTGCCTGGTTCAGATGTCCCTGGTCAGCTAGGCTACACTGACTCACCATCTCTCATCAGGAATCCTGCTTCACCCATTCATGGCACTTGCCACTACCTAAAATTATCTCTGTTTCATGATGCAGTCTCTCTCCACTACTATGAAAACTTGACAGGGCAGTTATTATCCCTGTCTTAGACACCTAGAACCTTCCATGGCACAAAATAGATGCTGAATGTTCTTCCCCTACCCCACCCTCCAGGCTGGATGCCCCAGTCCCTGAACTCTGTGAGACTAGCCTGGCCATCGGACCTAGGCCATTCCTACAGCTGCCCTGATCCCCCAAATGCCCAGCCTCTGCTACGCCTTCTCTTCTCTCTCTGCCTTCCTGTGGGACTTTGACTGGAGCCCTCTTCTTCAAATTCTGTCACCATGGACACCTGCTCTAGGCAAGCCAGTCCTGTCCCCCTGTCTCCCAAGACCACTTTCTGTATACCCTTTCCTCCCTGGAGAAGGGACCCACTCTCCACGCTGACGCAGGTTCCCACCATCACCTTCCTTGCAGAGGCTCGCAGGGGCCGTCTCACTCTGGCCTCTCTGGCCCCGTGGGCGAACTGTGCTGCGTGCACCTCCCAGGACTTCTGGTCCTTTCCTCGAGATTTCCCCCGTAAGCCCTTGCTCAGGCATGCACCACAGGCCCTCCTAGCCTACAGTATCAGGTTCCACCTAAAGCTAAACTGGACCCCACCCCTCATGCAGTCCCCATCTCTCTCCTACCTCTCCAACCATCAAACCCTCGAAAGTTCCGTCTGCCAGTGCTCCCCACATTATCACCTCCTGCTCATCCCTTAACCCACTCCAAATCAGCCTGCACCCCCAGCGTGTTCATTCAACAGAATCCATCATGCAGGGCACCACGTCCTGTGGGCTCGGAGTGCCGTTTCTCTTGCCGAGGTCACTGGCACCCTCGCTGTGGCTCAATCTAATGGGCACTTCTCTCTAAATTATTCATTCTTGTTCATCTGTCCATGAACGGTGCGGAAGGTATCTTCTAAAAGTCTCTCAGCAGAAATGGGGGGTTTCCCTTTCCTGGGGGAGGGGCCCTTCCTGCCTCGGTCAGTGCCACCTGCTCCCCTGGCTTCCCATCCTTCCTTGGCTGCCCAGTGTCTCTGAGCATCTGGCTCCAGACTTGCCCTCTAATATCATCAGAATCCACCTGTTTTCAGAAGGACGCCGCCTGCTCCACCCCAGAACCAAGCGAATTAGCATGCCCGGGGGTGGAGCTTCAGAGCAGACGTCTTTATGTAAAGCTTCCCAAGTGGTGTTCTGGTGGCCAGCCAGGCAGCCCTGGCTCCAGCGACCAACTACCCTTCTGGACTGCCCACCTCCAGCCCAGGTCTCCTTCTGGAAGTTCCCTTCCTGGATCCTTTCCTCTAATGCCCAACTGGAGTTGTATTGCTCAGATCATATTGCCCACCTATGCTCCCCACTCTGCATCCAGGGTAAGGGGTGGGTATCTCCGGGTGCCCTGGAAGACAGGGATGGCAGAGTGGCAGATTCCTCAGTGGAGGACACTAGGGTGTCACCAGTGGCCCGCTTGGTGACACTCCCTCAGCTGAAGGACTTTCTAAGTCTGCACAGGTCCTGTGCACACTGAGGAGGTGGCACCGCAGACCTCAACTACTTGGGAGAGGTGCGGCAGTGACCTGGCGGCAGTGACCCAGCTGCTGCTCCCTTCCAGGCCTGCAAAATGGTTGTGACTGTGGTCCCCACCTTGGAGCTGACGAGGGATACTTTGGGAGATGAACCCTATGAGCGCCTGGCGTGGTCTGGTCTACCGAAAGCACTCAGTGCCTGTTGGCTATTTTTAGAACCATTACTGAGGATAAATTCCCAATTCCTGAGCAGAGGTTGCAAGCACCCCTGTGACCTCGGCTTTTCCTCACATCGCAGGACCCAACAGATCACTCAACTAACTGCTGTTTTTTTTTTTTTTTTTTTTGGTTTTTCGAGACAGGGTTTCTCTTGTGTAGCTTTGCGCCTTTCCTGGAACTCGCTTTGGAGACCAGGCTGGCCTCGAACTCACAGAGATCCGCCTGCCTCTGCCTCCCGAGTGCTGGGATTAAAGGCGTGCGCCACCACTGCCCGGCTCTAACTGCTGTTTTATCCCTCTGTGTTTGTATTGGTTGGTCAATGATGACAAGACTGCACTATCCTCACCTGGAAAACTCCTATTCATGCTTTAAAACCCAGGTGGAAGTTATCTGTGCTAGAACAATACTCTCGACTCAAAGCGTGACCTCTTTGGTGTTTCTGGGGCTACACTTGTGCCACCGCACACTTCCAAAAGCCTCCTCAAGGATGGACAGCAATGAGTCTCCCGTGGAGGAGACTGCCGTTCTTCACTGCTCCAGGCTGCCCCAGCAGTCTCTTCGTTGTGGACCGCCTGAGCACCAGCCTCTCCTACCCCCCATTCCCAGCTGTCTCTGGTGTCTCCATGCCAAGTGAGTCAACCACGGAATTCTTCCAGAGGTGCGTTCACCGCCATGTACAGGGACTCGGCACTCTAGAGGATGACAGCTGCCCGGCCACGGTGGGCTCTGAAAACGGGCTCTAAGCACCTGAGGGCTTACTCCTCTTCCTTCCTTCCTTCCTTCCTTCCTTCCTTCCTTCCTTCCTTCCTTCCTTTCTTTCTTTTTTGTTTTGTTTTGTTTTGAGACAGTTTCTCTGTGTAGCAGCCCTGGCTATCCTGGAACTCACTCTGTAGACCAGGCTGGTCTTGAACTCACAGAGATCTGCCTGCCTCTGCCTCCCAAGTGCTGGATTACAGGGTCACTCCTCTCTCTATTTAGACCCTCTTTGGTCAATTCTAGGCGGCCACCAAGAAATAGATTCCTAGGGATTTTACCCTGAGTGTCCTCCCCAGACCAACGATTGTGTGTGTGACCTTGGCTAAGTCCTTGACCCCTCTGGGTCTCAGTACAGGTGGTGGAGAGGGGTGAGGTGGAAAGTTAGTGGAGACTCTCCTCAGAACCTTTGCATTCTAGCAAAGAACTGGTGTCCCATGTTCCAGCTGCCCCTGAATTTCCCTTGTTTCATCTTCCCGTGTATGACCATCATATATGGGCATCTGCCCAATTCTGTCAGGGAGGGGACAGGGACAGCTAGTGAAGTGGAGGGGTGGACAGGGTGGCCCAGGCTGCACAGGGCCTTAGTCCTGAAAGACAGTGAATCCACAGACGGTCTGGAGCTCATGGGGGTCCTGTTCTGTGCTTTTCTGCATGGTGCTTGGGGTCACTGCTGGAAGAGCCAGCTCAGGACCCCAAGGCCACACTGATCCCATGGTCCAACAAGACTGAAGTCTCCAAGGAGACAAGAGTGAGTTCTGAGGTTGGTCCTAGTACGCTGCCCTCCAACAGGTGTTTGGAAGGCCTGCTCACAGCCAGGGCCTCGTCCTTAGCATTTCCCGCATCATGAGCGCCACCGCCACCAGCCCCCACCACATCGCTGTCCTCACCGGTACTCAGACAAGGCTAGGCACCTCACTTCCTCACAGGGCACCTCCAAAGACGATCAAACAACACAGGGTCCAGAGCCGCCTCCCTCTCCCGTCCGGGTGCGCGAGTCTGCCCAGGTCAAAGCAAGGAGAGCGAAGAATTCTCCCGAATTTCCCTGTCCAGAGATCTCTCCCCGAGAGAGCCCACAGAGACAAGAGGAGATGCGACTGCTTCAAGGCGACAACAAGGCACGGAGATCTCAGGATGGTGGGAGCGCCCAGAGACAGAGCACACTCGTAGATCTGACCACCGATAGCGCGCACAGATCCCTTCCTGGGGTGCAGAGATTTCGTCTAACCCAGAGCATAGCCCGGGTGCCGGGTCCCCCCACACCCCCGGGCCCAGGGAAAACGAGCGCTCGGCCTGCTCCCTAGTCCTGGTCGGTGCCCGCTCAGCCCTTTCACCCCCAGCTCTCCAGAGGCACATTCTCCGCGCGCCTTGTCGCTGCTCTGACCTTGGGGTCTCCGGCCTCGGGAATCCGGGTCCCAATCCCAGCCCCTAGGCGATCCTGCGCCAGCGATGGCCCGGGAGTCGGCGCCGAAGCTCCCCATCCCCCGGCCCTCGACAGCGCACGGGAAACCCGGAAGGAGAGGGGACGGGAGGAGACCCGCGGCGAACAGAGACGCCCCAGGGAACCCCCGGCCCGGGCCACCTGCGCCTCTCCCGCCCCTCCCCCCTCGGGGACAGCGGCTGCCGGGGGCTGGGGACCGGGCTGGGCGGCTCCGGGCCATCGGGGAGGAAAGTTGGGCGGCGGCGGACGCAGAGGCGCGGGGGGCTGCGGGACACTGGGGGTGCTCGCTCACCTGCTGGTCCCCGGCCCGCGCCCCGGGGTGGGCGGCTGCAGCGCGACGCGGGCTCGGCTCGGCGCAGGGCTTGGGGCAGCGGGCGCAGGCTCAGCGGCCCCGGGGGCGCGATCCCCGCATCTCACGGGCGCTGCCGCCGTCTCGGCTCCGCCGCTCGGCTCGGGCTCCCGGGCTCGGCGGGCGGCGCGGGCTCGGGCTGGGGGCGGGGTCGGGGGCGGGCCCCGCCTGGGCTCGGCCTGGGGCTCCGGGGCCCCGGGCTGGCTCCGCCCCAGAGCGACGCGTCCGGGGCTCCGCACGTGGCGCTGCGCCCGCCCGGCTCGCGGGGAGAGCTACCCAGCCCCGGCGGGGCGCACGCCCACCGCCCTGACCCCGGGCGCGCCCTGTCGGAGACGGCCGCCCACGCGGACTCGGACAGACAGACACGCGGACGCACACCGACCTGCGGACGCCTCGCCACAGAGAGCCACCCACGCAGACCTGAACAGGCACACACCGACAAACATTGGCACACACGCTGCCTGAGCCAGCGTACACAGACACGCCCCTCTTCGCTGTCTTGGGGACCCTACCCCAGACACCCCATTTATCCACGTGGACACGGGCATGACCTGACACCCACGCTGAGACACAGTGACACACACATACATGCACACGGATACAGATACCGACGCACAGATACGCACATGGACACAGACACCATTGGCACACGCTGGCATTGAGGAACACACTGATAAACTTAATGATACCCACGTGACTTAGAGGCACATCCACTGACACATTGGCATGGGGACACTTAGAACCACATTTCTAGAGACACAATGACTTACAGAAACGTGTTCATTGTAGATAGCTATGTGGACACGCTGACACACAGGTGCAGACCCAGTATCCAATACACAATCACCGAACACAGACACCTCCACACACCCTCTTGAACCATGTTCAGCCTTCTACTTGACACACACAGGGATACCAAGTCACATGCTGACGCAAGCACTAACTGTTCCCCAAGGACACTGTCCCGGGCACACCCACACTCAGACAGCTGTGCATGTGTAGGCACAGATTTGTACATTTGCTCACACAGCCAGGTAGACCCACAAGGAAAGCCATGACGCTGTGAGAGTACATCCCCCGTATTTAACAAGACAGGCCACTACCATAGACCATCGCAAAGGACAGTGCCCCTCTCCCTTTGACTGCCCAGGGCTATCACAGGAGTACACACACACACACACACACACACACACACACACACACAGAGTCTTTCCCTCCAACAGTTTTACTTCTCTACCATATTGTCGAGGCCCTTGGAAACAAGCACTCTTGGAAGGTTAAACTGGTGCTGGGCTTCAAAGGGTACTGAAAAGCTCTGGATTTGGGAGTCACAATACACACACACACACACACACACACACACACACACACACACACATATATACACACCAGAGGCAAGCTGGGACCAGGCACTTGTTTGTTTTGTTTTGAGACAGGGTCTCATTATGTATTTCTGGTTTGCCTGGAATTTGCAATATGGACCAGGCTGGTCTTGAACTCACAGCGATTTGCCTGTCTTTGCCTCCCAAGTGCTGAGATTAAAGTCCTGTGCCATTATGCCTTGTCCAGCAGCTTCTTTATAGGAATTTTGAAGAGGTAGCTGTGGGCCAGTGGTGTATCCAGGAGTTTCTGGAGGACATACATATACAGTGATGTTCAGAACACTAGGTGCTCTGGCTCTGAACCGGATGGGACGTCTGGAGGGTCTGACAGATGGACCACAGATCAATCTGCCACCGCAGGCCTTTAGCCCCTGCCAGGCCTGAGGTTGGCCAGCAGCTCCCACTAGTGGTCAAAGTAAGAAGTGCATCCACCGTCCCGAAGCAGATCCCGCTGTGGGACCCGCCTTCCCAGAGCTGGAGCTCACACCCATCATGCAGGAGGCAAATGCACTGACCGGAAGGTCCCTCCCTCCCTGAGATCTTTAACCACCTGCCTCTGGATCCAGCATTCATATTCAGACTCCCAAATGGACTTGCCGACTGGAGAGAGGCTGAAGCAAAAGGTGCTGGGGAGACTCCCTTACTCCTAATCCCGCAGTTTATCCTTTCTCCTCAGTGCTGGGCCAGACGTTGCCAGGAGAGGTGGGCTACACAGTGAATCAACTAGGTTTAAACCGTGTGAGTGCATGAGTGTGTGTGTGTGTGTGTGTGTGTGTGTGTGTGTGTGTGTGTAAAGCTTGTGGGAAGGAGAAATGAAAATCTATACCAAATGGAGATTCCACCTTGAACACACATCTGGGGCTCTGAGATAGGATGCAGCCGACAAGAAAGGGCAGCTGGCATCTGGAGTATTCAGGTACCACCCTCACTAAGAAACCCTGCAAAATCCAGGATATCCCCTTCTCCTTACCAGACCTTCTTTAGTGAATGAGGAATGTGCAGTGAGCAGTCAGAGGCAGCAAAGATTTTTCTTTTGCCCCTTTAGTCCACCCTTCCTGCTCCCCAGGTTTGAAGTTGGAGTAAGCACACTGTTTCTCCAGGCTGTAAGATTCTTGTATGACTGCGTCAGTTTCTTTTCTCATGGCTGAGGCACAATACCTGACAAAAAGCAACTTAAGGAAGGGCGGGCGGGTCATTTTAGCTCACAGCTGGAGGATGCGGTCGGTCCATCTTGGTGGGAAGGCAGGGCAGGGCCAGAAGGTGGCTGATTATATGGCCCCCACAGGTAGGAAGCAGACTCATGGATGCTGGTGCTCAGCTTGCTTTATCCCCTTTATCCAGTCCAGGACCAGAGGCCCATGGGATGATGCCGTCCACAGTTGGGGTGCATCTTCCCACCTCACTTATCCTAACCTAGGAACTCCGTCAGACCCGCCCAGAGGTATGACTCCTGGCTGAAGAGAACAGCAACTGTCACATGCTTTCTTTCTTTGCCCTGTTGCTGCTACCCCTGCTGTCCTCCTACCGAGCACCCTTCCTAGTCTGAGGGGGCTCTCGAGAAAGCACATGTCCCTGTAGGAGTTGTTAGCACTCCAGGGCATGCTACCGGCTCCTGCTTTATCTCTCATTGCCCCAGGCTCTAATTTTTATGTGTCCTTCTATCAAACCTGCACATAGAAAAAGTACACATGTCTTAAATGTTTAATATCAGGGCTTCCCCCCAATACATCCTTATAACCAGCACAAAGAGTTGTGACTGGAGACCAAAGACTGCCAAACTCCAGAAGTCCCTGCACAGCCCTGTCACTGTCTCTGCGTCCACCACTGCCGGCGTTAGCCACATCACATTCCCTTAGCTATCCTGCTCTAAGTTTTTCACACTTCTATTTATTTTATTTTGTGTATGTGTGCATGTGCACATGTGGCATGTCGTGTGTGTGTGTGTGTGTGTGTGTGTGTGTGTGTGTGTGTGTAAGTCAGAGGATAGTTTGCAAGAGTCAGGTCTGTCTTTCCACCATGTAAGTTCTGGGGCTTGAACTTGTGTTGTGGAATATTATTTTAACTGGGCAAGTATGTGTTACATTTGTTTATGCTGGAGAATATTACTTTAACTGTGTAAAGTGCCTTACTTTTGTTTCTGCTGCATTTGTTTAACAATGTAAAGATGTGTGCTTAATTATGTAAAGATGTGTTACATTTGTTTCTGCTGTATTTGTTTAATGATGTAAAGATGTGTTGCATCTGTTTCACCTTGCCTGCCTAAGGCACCTGACTGGTCTTATAAAAAACGGAATGACCAGTAGCTAGGCAGGAGAAGATAGGTGGGACTGTCATGGAGAGAGAATAAATAGGAGGGGAACTTTAGGCTCAAGAAGAACGAGAAAAGGAGAGAACGAGAGACATGTCTGGGGTGGAAGCTGGGCAGCTGCTTCCAGCCAGACACAGGAAGCAGTGAACGTCAGACACACAGAAGAAAAGAAAAGTAAAAAGCCCCGAGGCAAAGGTAGAGAAAGAGAAACAGGTTAATTTAAGCTAAAAGAGCTAGCCAGAAATGTGCCTAAGCTAGGCCGAGCATTCAGAACTACTAAAGAATCTCCGTGCCATGAATTTGGGAGCTGGTTGGTGGCCCAAAAGAAAAAGCCTGGTACAAACTAAGGTCATTAGTCTTGGTGGCAGGTGCCTTTACCCACGGAGCCATCGTGCTGGCTCTGCAAGCTTTAAAATTTTTTTATTGATGATGATGAGGTGTGTGGGTGGGTGCTTATGCCACAATCCGCTCAGACAGCTTAGAAGCCTACTTTACGGAGTTGGTTCTCCCTTTCCACCTTTGTGTGGATCGGGTGGAATCCAACTCAGATTGTAGGCTTATGCTGCAAGCCCTTTCCCCCCAACCCATCATACTAGCCTTATGTGTGCTGACTTTGAATGTGTGTTTAAAGAGGAGTCAAAGTGTAAACACTTTTATGCCCCACTTTTTGAAATTAGTCTTATATTTGTCAATCCACCCAAATTACTGTTTTGTTCTTGTTCTAGTCCATTGGCCCTTCTGTGAATATGTAAACATTGACTTATTTACCCATTGTACTGCAGATGGACGTTTGAGTGTTTCTAGTTTAGGGTTAGTACAAGTAGCACACTGTGAACATTCTGGAACATGAACTTGGGTGAACGCGTGTGCCCCTGAACCTGACGAGTGTGTCCACCTTTGTAGACATGGACAGTTCTCCAAACTGGTTCTACCAGCATTTACGACACTTACAATGAATAAATACTCCAGTTCATCTCTCTCCAGCACTGGGTATTTTTGTCATTTTTGCTTTGGTTGCTTGAGTGGGTGTGCAGAGGTTTCGCATTGTGGTTTAATTGACATTTCCCTGGTGACTAATGAAACTGAGCACTTTTTCATGGTTTATTGGCCATTTGTGTGTTTGCACTCTTCATTTATATAAATGGGCATTGTTCAAGATTCTATTCTTTTCTTAGTGTTCTCTCTCTCTCTCTCTCTCTCTCTCTCTCTCTCTCTCTCTGTGTGTGTGTGTGTGTGTGTGTGTGTGTGCACATGTGCTCTACCTTTGAGCTCAATCCATGGCAGCATGGTGTGTGCATGCTGCAGTGTGTTCTGTGTGAAACCCTGTGTCATTTTCTCTCTCCATTCCCATGGAGGTGAGGCTGCCTTATGGACAAAAGAGTAGTCACTGTCTTGGATCTCTGTTTTCTTCACGTGGCTAATTCAAGAGGTGGAGAGGGGCTGAAAGGGGAGTGTAGTGGGGCCTGAGAATCCAGAAACGCTGCCACAGGAGACGCTTTGGAAGAAGGCAGTGCAAGGCAGGGCCATGCAGTCTTCACTGACCTCATACAGAGACACCGCCCCTGCCTCCCTCCCGGCACTGGTTCTCCCAGTTGAAATTGCTGGATCTCAGCTCTGCAAGGGTTATCTGCATCTTACAGGCAGGAGATGTCCTAGGAGAAAGGGGCTTTAGTAAGACCCCCAAATCCCATAGTGCTGTGTGTGCCTGAACCCTCTCCCTAAACCTCTCCATGGTGTATGTGAACAATCTCAATGGTTGTTCCTCAAGAGCCATCTGCCTTTTAAAAATGTTTTGAGACAGTCTCTGGCCTGGAATTTACCCCTTAGATGATACTGGTTGGCTAGTGAGCCCAGGGATCCGCCCACCTCTGCCTGCCCAGCCTTGGGATTACAAATACACACCACTACATCTGGCTTTTTTAAAAACGTGGGTCTGGGGATCAAACCCAGGACCCATGCTTGCACAGCACACTCTTTGTGTGAGGATGGCCAAGAGTCCTAAGCACACCTTGACAGGGAAGGAAACTTTGCTCAGAAGAGCCTGGAACTGTGAGGCTGCTTGCCATCCCTCTGCCCGTCCTTCCTGGTCCAGCGAGGGCGGAGTGCTGGCAAAACCTCTCTACCAGGAAGGTCCTGCCAGGAGATCGGAAGAGACCTTGATTCCACTGATGGTGAGCCCGGGGCCAATGCCTGGACACTTCTCTATCCCTTCACTCCGGAGACAGCAGCTCTTCTCTCTCTTCAGGTGTCTTTGAATCCCACTCAAACTTCCAGAAAGTTCTACCTCTGCTCTTGGTTCCTGTTCCACTTTTTCCTTCATTGGTACCTATACACAATGGGATTTTAAAATTACTCCTTATTAGTGTGTGTGAGTGTGTATGGGGGGTGTGTGGGTGCCACCACACTACAGTGCATGTGTGGAGGGCAGAAGACAACTTTGTGAGTCAGTTCTCGGCTTCTACTGTCACCTGGGTTCCCGGGACAGAGCTCAGGTGGTCAGGTTTGTGCAGCAAGCATTTTATGCTCTGAACCATCTCACGTCCCCACCCCTCCACCTTCCATTCCTTTTTTTGTCCATATGGGTTTGTGTGTTGTTGACATACCTCATTGTCATCTTAGAGAAGTTTCTGGAGATGTCATTGATTTTGAAGATTGCCCCACCCCTTTCCATTTCTAGCCAGATAATATCAGATAGCCAATGGATGCCCTCTGGGTTATCACACTCCGCTTTATTTCCGGTGCTCTGCCAGCTGAGACCCTCTATCTTAGAGTCAGGAGAGAGGTAGGAAGAGAGGAACAGGGACTCATGGCCAAGGGCAAGAAAACACCGTCCCACCAGAGGGAGATGGTAATTTGATCCCCCCTTTATACCTAATTCTCAGACACATGGATGCTTTATCTGAGGGACCGTTGTCAAGCAGGCAGTATGTACTGTTTCCTGTAGACACCCAAGTCATACACACATGTCCAAAGATGCCCATCTGTTCCAGAGGATGCCTCTTCCTCAAGACATTCCACAGCTACCAGCTGGAAACTCAAGAAAAATAGAGGAAGCTCTGACTTCAGAAGTGAGCCATTCAGCATAGCGAGCCCCGACTCCTGCCTCAGTTTACCTGCCTTACGTGCTGTCCTTCACCCATCAGCTGTGGCTATTGCAGTAACCAGAGTGCAGAACTTGGGGGTGGGCAGAAGCTTAGATCAGTTCATCTTATGCGGGGATGTGAGTGTATGTCAGACATGTGATCTTTCTGCATCTTCTACTTACTTAAGAGATGGGATGATTGTCTACCTGCCTCGAGAGTTATTGAGGAGAGCAAATGGAGTGACACAGTGATTTTTTGTTGTTGTTGTTGTTTTTTGAGACAGTGTTTCTCTGTGTAGTTTTGGTGCCTGTCCTGGATCTTTCTCAGTAGACCAGGCTGGCTTCGAACTCACAGAGATCCACCTAGCTCTGCCTCCTGAGTGCTTGGATTAAAGGCATGTACCACCACCACCCGGCCAACACAGTGAAATATTTTTAATATGGAATATATGTTTTACAGATCAAATTTGACCATCCTGGTAACCTAAAGCCTGTTCATTCAATACACAAATATACAAGCCCTAGACTTCCGGGGGAGACTTGCTGTAAGTTGTCTTCTTTCTTTTTTACCTCTTTTTCTTTTCCTTCCTTCCTTTCTTTTTGTCAGGGCCTCTTGTAGCCTTGGCTGGCCTTGACCTCCCTATGTAAGAAAGGTTGACCTTGAACTTCTGATTCTCCTGCTTTCTCCTTTCAAGTCCTGGGATTACAGGTGTGTACAACCATGCCTAGTTTATGTGGTGGTAAGACTCAAACCCAGAGCCTTATGCTTGCTAGGCAAGCACTCTACCACCCAAGCTACATCCCAGCCCATTACACATAGGAGATTTCTACTGAGCACACTTGGAAGTAATATCCTCAAGGCTGAGGAGGTGGCAGGGGTGGGGATAGGGAGGAGCTGAACATGAGTGCTGTTTCACATCAGTGGATCCAGCAGCCAAGGCTCCAGAAAGCCCCTGAGCTGAGTTGACCCCTCAGTGTAGTATGTTGAAGTCAAAGAGAGATGGGACAGCCTTTCCACCTCTCCTATAGCCAGCTGTTGGCAGCGGGCTGCTCTTGATCAGGGGCCGGAACTTGGGGTGAGAGATGGCTTGTGTTGGGCAAGGGCAGCGTGAAGGAAGAGGTTCAGCTGGAGGCCAGCAGCTGACTGGCGGATCAACAGCACTCGGATCCTAGTAAGCGTTCTGAGCATCTCTGTACAGCCCATTCTCTGCCCGTTTGTGGTAGACTGAGCTGCTCCTGGCGGCGGCAAGCCGAAGGAACAAGAAGAGCCGGTAAATGGTTCAGTACAGAACAAGTGCCTCTGGGTCTGACTTTGCGGGTGAGAAGCACTGGATTGCTGGGACGGGTTGTCAGCATTTCCCAGGGTCACCTCCCCCAGCAGCCACACTAGGCACCTGTGTCCCCATGGTCCTCAACATTCCACTGTGGACATACAGCTAGCCACTCTGAATTCTGCCACCCCAGGAAGTTCTGTCCCCTGTGGCCCTGCTGTGCTTCACTTCAATGCTGCGTTTCACAGAGTGAGAGGGTCAGGGTGAGAGGTCAGACTGCAGATGGAGTGCTGGCGCCAGAATTCAGCCCACAGATGTACTGAGAGCGGGGTGGGGTGTCAGGTGTGTTCTCTCATCATGTGACCGACTTGAGCTGCAACAAGCATTCTTCAGATTGCATTTGCTTATTAGCAGGACCTAGTAATGGCTGTGGAGCACCCCCCCCCCCATGAGGGTCAGCTGCCTGCAGGGACTCGGGAGCACCTAGTATGGCCATGTAAAGTCAGCTCAGAACAGGTAGGTCCCGGGAGGGAGCATGAGGAGGTCGGAGGATTTGGGGCTCTGGGTAGACTATGTACAATTAGAGCTAGAAGGTCATGACAGGAGCTGGACTGCAGAAAGCGGGAGGTGGAAGGAGTTAGGGAAGCCAGAGACTGGAAATTCTGGGTGGGTACTGAGTTCCTACCAGAAGCTTTTTTTTTTTCAGAGGTGGGAGGCTGGGGAGATGGTTCAGCCTGTAAAGTACTTGCCCTACAAGCACAAGGACTTGAGTTTGACCCCCAGAACCCACATAAGAAAGCCTGGCATGGTGACTGTAACCTGTAATTCCAGCACTAGCGAGGTAGAGAGGGCAGGTCATGGAAGCTTGCTGGCTAGTAGAGCGTAACCTGGTCAGTGAGCTCCAAGCTGGTGAGAGATGGCGTCTCGAGGTCAAAGAGAAAAAAGGCCAAAGAGAGAGATAAACAGACAGCCAGGGAGACACTCAGAGGCTGAGGCACATACAGAGACACACATCCACACACCAAACACAAACACACACGTGTGCACATACACAGAAACGTTTTCTGTGTATGCAGAACGTAGAGGAGTCTTTAAATACATTAGTCTGGGTGAAAGAAGGAGAGAGAGAGAGAGAGAGAGAGAGAGAGAGAGAGAGAGAGAGAGAGATAGAGAGATAGAGAGATCAGTCCTGCAGCATTCAGGAGATGCCGAAGAGGAAGGAGTTCTGTGGTTGCCAAGGACTGAGGTGGAGGGAGGCAGGACCCCCGGCTTGAGGGAGGGGCATCTCAGGGGCTGGAGTTGGACTGTATTGAGTACACTGAATTTGTCAAAACTCACAGAAGCATATGCCAAAAAAGAATTTGCCTGAGTGTCAATTAAAATATAAGTAAATAAAAATGAAAACATGTAAACACGAAGGCATTTTTGCCTTTAGAATGGTAATGATACTTCTGTTAGGAGTGTGTGGGTGTGCGGGTGATGAGTCCTCTGTAGGTGTCAGGGAGGTGTGTCAGAGCCCCTGCTCTCTAGGGGAGGTCCTGACGGCAGCTAGTGTGGTGTGGTGTCTGGTCCTTACCAGGAGCCTCAGAGTTCTCGGGCTTTCCCAGAACCCATAGACATCATGGCTGGTATTGAAGGACAAATGGCCCAGGCTAGCCAGCCTTCACCTTCCATCAAGCCCCAGACTCACTGGAAGGCTGCTCTGAGTCTGTGTCCCCATGCAGACTGAAATCCCCTGGGGGGCTGTTCTCAGCTAAGTCTGTCGCCTTAACAGAGAAAGGAAGCGCTCGGGCTATCCATTGTGTCGTCCCAGCTTCAGAACCACTTCCCTCATCTCTGCAGTCTAGTGCTGACAAGAGTCCCCGAGTGTCCTCCCACCCCCTGGAACCTGCATGCTCAAAGAAGTGAATGAAGCCAGGCGCCAGGCCTGACAAGTGAGTTCAGAAGACTTTGCCCCACCCCCGGAAGTCAATGCTCAGAGCCAGAAAACACTCCTCACTGGCATCGGATGACAAAGGCTGCCTCTTGTCTTGAGCATCGGAGGCAGAGACTGCAGTGCAGGCTTCTCAAGTGAACACTGACAGGAGAACAGAAACGCTGCCTCCCACTCTCCCTGCACAGCATCCCATCCAGGCTCAGCCATGCTGTCACGGTAGTCCCTGCCCTGTTACAAGGACCTGCCCAGGGCCTGTCAGGGGCAGTGTCATGGTGGAGATCTTAGAGGAGGAGCTGGAGGGGGCAGTCAGCATGACACATGTGACATAGGAATATGGAGCTCCTTGGACCACTCCATGAATGCAGGCAGCCCCCTCATGTTGGACAGCAGTGGAGTGAAGGACCGCTATGGCTTCCTTTCCGGTAAGGCAGTGTTAAGGCCCACTTTTGCCACATTGCCCACCTGCAGGACCACACTGTGTGCATGTGCCTTTCCAAGGGACTCCCGCTGAAACCCAGTACTTGGCTTTTGCTTTTTCAAAAGTACCTACTGAATAGTTCTCTTCCACCCTCAGGGTTTAATTCCCTTTCTCTAAAGCCTGGGGTCCCATTTGGGACGCCCCTCAGGCAGATGAACACCGGTAGGTTGCCTCCAACAACATTCCGTTCACTGCAAGCTCCTCTTTAGGTTTCTGAATGAACATGTGCTCATCTTCCCCTTGGCTGAGTACCCTGCAAGTGAGGTGGCGGATCTGGTGAGAGATGTATGTTTAGTGTGGTGGTATTTTACTTGTACTTGGGTCTCTGAGGGAGTTGAAGATTAGTTAGTTATAGCTGAAGGTTAGTTAGTTATAGTTGAAGATTAATTAGGATAGAAAGTGAATTAGATACATTTTGGACTTAACAAATAGGATAATGAAATTATTATCTCTGAATTTGTCAAATACAAATGGACTAGACATTGTTTAGACATTTATTACTTATAAATATTGTATATAGTCATTGTACTTTTGTATATAGTTTTTCTTTTGTTAGTTATAACCTTTTTCTTTTTTTCCTTTTTATTAAAATAGAAAAGGGGAAATGTGGTGGTATTTTACTTGTACCGAAATGTGATTTTAATTGTATGTTAATAAATAAAGTTGCCTGGGGGTCAGAGCTATTAGAGCCATAGCAAGTGCGTGGCGGCGGTGGTGCACACCTTTAAAGACCTGGAGGGCGGTACATACAGGCAGTAACGAGGCAGTCACGTGTTTAGGTTTACAACCAATGAGAAGGCAGAACAGCTAGACTATATAAAGACATACACACAGGAAGTAGGTCCCTTTCGGAGAGCTCTCTTGACTGAAGAGGATCACTGAAGCAGGAAGGGTGAGGCTCTTAGCTCTGACCTCTTGGCTTTCTTCTCTGAATCAGCTCTGTGTATCTTATTTAATAAGACGGTTGGTTACATCTACAGTTTAGTCTTTAAAGAAGTGGTCAGACCGAGCAGGGTGCGGTGGTTCATGCCTTCAATCCCAGGGTTAGGAAGATGGGGGCAGGAAGATGGCCTTGAGTTCAAGACTAGCCTGCTTGGCCTATACAGTGAGTTCCAGAGAAGCCTGGGCTATAGTGAGAACCTGTCTAAAAAAATGGGGGTGGGGGAGTTGTGCTTTTAATCTCAGCACTTGGGAAGCAGAGGCAGGTGGATCTCTGTGAGTTCGAGGCCAGCCTGGGCTACTAAGTAGGACCCTCTATCAAAGAAAAGCAGTCAAAGTGTTTTTAAAAGTGGCTGCATCACTCACACCATCAGAGAGAGCTCCCCTTTATTGCCCCCAACACCCACTGTGGTCAGCAATTAAGGATTTGAGCTATATATGATATGGTTCACCAGGTTGATTAATGTGCAGCCATTAGCTTGTTTGTAGCTTTTACTTTCAGCGTATGGAACGTTCAGATCCTTTGCCCACTTATTCAATTAGATTTTTATATTTATCATTGAGCTTTGAGAGTTCTTTGTGCTTTGTGCATGTGGCTTGTCTTTATGTTTTCGCTCCTCCTTCCTCCCCTTCCTCCATCCCTCTCCCTTTCTTACTCGTCCCCATGCTTTGCTCTTTGACAGAATTAGAGGCTGGCCTTGACCAAGCTGGTCTTGAATTTACTGTATAGCTCAGGCTGGATTCAAACTCGGGATCCCCCACCTTCAGCTTCCCGAGCGCTAGAATTACAGGTGTGCACCACCGCATCCCATGCTTATCTTTTCATTTTCTTAGTAGTATGTTTTGCAGACACTCCTTGTGTTTAGTGGTTTTTAAGACAGGGTGTAGCTATGGCTGGAATTGAAGCTGTCGTTCTTCTGCTTTGACCTCTTAAGTGCTGTGTCACCACTCCTGGCACTTAAATTTTTAATGAAGGATGGTATATCACATATTTTAAAAAATTTCTTTTAGATTTATTTATTTTGTATTATATGTATGAGTATTTTGCCTGAATGTATGTATGTGTCCACAGAGGCCAGATGAGGGTATTGGATCCCCTGAAACTGGAGTTACAGATGGTTGTGTGCCACCATGTGGGTGCTGGAAATAGAACCCAGGTCTGTACATATCTACACATAGGAAATTCACATGCGTATCTATACATATGAAATCCACCAAGTATTTAATCATTTTTGGACCTTTAAAAGAAAATTTCTACTTAGTATGTCACCATGGGAATATGTTAAAATGCTTCAAACAAATGAACCCCTAAAACTACCGAGCTATGCACACTTGCATTCTAAGGGGATCTATCGTTCATAAAACTGTTTTTGGGTTCATACTTGTATTACTGAGGCAACTGAGGGGTCTGCTGAATATTTATCATCAGACCCAATCACCATAATATGGAGAATGACATGACATGGATGAGTGTCCTTGCATTCACAGAATCTGCAAGATAAATGTTTCTTACACTGTATCAGTGCAGAAATGGGTTGGTTTAAAGAGCATGGTGGCAAGCCATTTAGGTATATTGCTGGTCACACCAGGTAAAAACAAGATACCTCTGGTGACACATGCACACTGATTGGAAGGTAAGAGCATGTTTTAGTCACCTGTGTCCAGGTGCCAGGGGCTGTGCTGGTTTATACCAGTGAGGCTGTACCCTCTGACAAAGCTGCATTTGGATACACTACCTGGTTAGACATGCAATGGTCCGCAGACACTTTGAGGTCCTTCTGTACAGGCCACTCTAGTGAATGAGATGGGGTGTGGTTCATAGTGCAACCTCAGAAAGTCTAAAGTTTTGCTGGTGGCACTGACCTGTGACATTTTCCTAGGCACATGAAACCACTGTTATTACTATCCTGATCAAGAGAGCCAGCTCAGGGGCTTCCTCTGGGCTTTTTCTACAATAACCGCCCCGGTATCAAGTGTGAAAGAACCAATGTGGTGATCCTGCTTCTTGCCAAATACATCCATTCCGGTTGTCAGGAGGCCTTGAACTTCTGATCCTTCTGCGTCCACTTCCTGAGTGCTGGGGTTACAGCTGAGTGGTGTGCGCCATCACACTGTTTATGTGGTGCTGGGGAGAGGGAGTTCTGGTGCCCTCTTCTGGCCCATATGAGCACTCACACACAAGTAACACACACACACACACACACACACACACACACACACCATGAACACACACAAATCATACTTGTAGACTCTGGAAGGTTTTATAGACTTGGGTGCTCCTATCCTAAATATTTCATGGAAAGGCTCAGAATTACAATAGCTAAGCTAATTCTGAAAAAGAAAGAATTGAGAGGAATCACTGCTCAGCAGTAAGATTTACTATCCAGAGCTGTGACAGTGCAGCACGGGGAGAGAAAAACCACACAGACCCATGGAACACACCAGAGGACCCAGAACAGAGCCTCGCCAACATGCCCAGCTGAGTTCTTACAAAGCTACCAAAGCAACTCAATGGACAAAAGAGCGAGCTTCAAGCTGAGGGGCAAACGGACTTCTAAAGGCAAGAACAGAAGCCCAACCTCAGCTTCAAAATTAACTCAAAAGGGCCGTGTGTATAGTTCAACAGTAGAGCAGTAGGCAAGCATACAGAAAGCCCGGGGTTTAGTCTCTAGCACCATTAAAAACAAAAGGAAATCAAAGTAACACACACTTTAGTGTGAAACGAAAAACCTCAACACTCATAGAAAACTGTAGGTGAGACACGTTAGGGCTTGGGGGCTTAGACTTCACACCAAAAACACGACCCGTAGAAGGAAAACGTGGAAAGTGGCTCCCACCACTGTGAGACTGAGGAAGGCTCTGCTGTGAGGCCGAGAAGACAAGCTGAAGACTGGGGCAAGTTTGTTGCTGGTCACGTACCCAGCGAAAGGCAACTCTCTGTAACATTTAAAGTACTGCCAAAACTCAACAATGAGCATCCTCAAAAAGGATCAGACGAGAAAATGGGGAATGGATATGAACAGGGTTTACCGATTGCTGTCAAGCCCACAAAAAACAAAAACAAAAACAAAACAAAACAAAAAACTGGGCTCATTGTTTTTAAAGACTTTATTCATGTGCATGTGAATGTGAGTGTGCATGAATGTGTGTGTGTAGATGCCCATGGACACCAGGAGAGGGCATTAGATCATCTGGAGCTGGAGTTATAGGCAGTCATGAGCTGGCCCAAAGCTGGGAGCTAGGAACTGAACCCGAGTTCTCTGGAAGAGCAGGAAGTACTCTCAACTGCCAAGACATCTCTCCAGGCCAGAAAATATGCTTGCTGCTGACAATTGGGGAACTGTAAACTAATACAGTAATGGGCATGTTGCTGCATACCTTTTAGTATGGCTAAAATGTATAATAATGATAATAAATGCTAAACGGAACAGGCAACATCAGTGAACAGGAACAGTGAACCCAGGTAGAGGACATGATTGTTGAGTGTGAAGGAACCCAGTGTATATTGGATGAATAACACCTTAACTAGGAAATATGGATAATGAGCTGGAGGCCATGGCCTTGATGAACAAGCCTGCTACAGCTGATAATCCACAGAGTTTTTCAATGGATTAGGACCTGTGGTCATGGGGTCCAGAACAAAGATGAAGTACTCCAGGTGCCATGGTACTAAATTCAAGGATATACTGTCAGGCTTATGCAAACTCAAAGGCAGTGTTTAAGAATGAGTGTCCAGCTAGGGAGATGGCTCAGCAGTTAAGTTAAGTTAAGAGCAGCCAATGCTCTTCCAAAGGACCCAGGTTCGATTCCCAGCATCCACATGACAGCTCACAACCACCTGTAACTCTGGACTCAGGGGTTTGACTCCCTCTTCTGACCCCTGCAGGCACTGCAGGTATGTGATGTAGACATACTCGCAGGCAAAACATCCATAATAAAATGTAAAAAACAAAGTTGAAAAAAGAATGAGCATCCCCTTAAAATTTGTGTTCAGGCCTTTGTATGTGGTGAGTACTTTACCAGATGCACCATCCCCGGCCCCCTTCTCCTGTAATACTTATAAAGCAGTTTTATCTCCCTTGAATCTCTTTGGTAGGCTGGCAGGTATGTTAGTTTTTGGAAACTTGACACAAACTAGGGTCACTTGAGGAGAAGTAACCCCCATTGAGGAATTGCCACCATCAGGGTGGCCTGTAGGTAAGTCTGTGGGGGCATTTCTTGATTAATGATTGAGCTGAGAGAGCCCAGCTCAGTACAGATGATGCCACTCCTGGGCAGGTGGTCCTGGGTGCTATAAGAATGCAGCAATGAGCATCCATGAGGAACAAGCCGGTAAGCGGCGCTCCTCCATGGCCTCTGCATCAGCTCTTGCCTCCAGCTGCCTGCTTGAGCCCCTGCCTGGGCTGATGGGCTCTAAGTTGTAAGATATAATAAACCCCGCCCTCCCCCAAACTGGTTTTGATCAGTGATGTATCACAGCAACAGAGAAGCAAGCTAACACAGAGATCTAAAACAGCAGAGCAGGACCTAGACTCCATTGTGCAGTCAGTGAGAGCCAAGATGGTGACTGAAGCAATGAAGGCCTAGATTCAAACTGGATCATTCTTCCCTCTCATCCAGAGCGAGTCCAGGACACCACAGTGCTCAGCTGATGAGCTGAGTATGGACATCTTCAGTTGCCAAGTGTTTCTGAGTCTCCCTGTTCCAAACACAGGAAGCATCATTATCCAGCAGACAAACACACACACACACACACACACACACACACACACACACACACACCACTCCCTCTAGTTTACCTTATAATAGAATTACATTTGGAAGCAGGAAGCACAAACAGCCAGGTTTCTAATCATCAATTAACTGAGTCTTGACTCTGGAAAATGAGTGTTCTCCACATACAACCCTCTGCAGTTATCTTTGCCAGAGAATGGCAGGGACCAACTTTTGCTGTTGGCTGAAAGGTCAACAGTAGCTGTGAACCTATGAGCTGCATATTTGATGCCTACAGGCGAATCCGCCTCTTTCTACCTGACTCACTTGGGGGATGACTCATCTCCAGCCCTTTGAGAGGACATACTTCAAATGGATTTCCACTTGAGGGGATGGATGAATAACTGGGAACCAGAGTCCATTGTGGATAGTGGGGGCAGAGGGAACACTTACCTGCAAGGAAAGGACTTGACTTTCACCACAGAAGACTGCAGGAGCGGGCACCTTGTTCGTGTCAGGAACATCCTCTTTGAGGAGGCTTCATCTTTTTAGTCAGTTTACTTGAGATTCTAAAAAACCCCAAACCAAGCCAGCCAGCCAGCCAGCCAGCCAGCCAGCAAGCAAGCAAGCAAGCAAAAGCCATAGCTCAGGTCTTTACTGGCCACAAGCTCTCCCCTAGCCTCCCTCAGGCTGAGTTTAACCCCCTTGGCTTTGCCATAGTTTCCAGAAGGATTCCTATGAAGCAAGAAGCCAGCTGGTAATCTGTAACATCATGAAACTGTCTAGCCAGAGTCTCTCTGTTGTCAAATTTATTTGTCCTCTCCCTCTCCCCTCTTTCCTTTCCTCTTCTCCTCTCCCTTCCTCTCTCCCTCTCCACTTCCCTTTATTTTCCCCTTCTCCCCCTCCCTTCCCCTTCTTCTCTTTCCTTCCTTTATTTCCCCCTTTCTCTTCCTTTTCCTGCCCCTCTCTCCTCTTCTCTTCCCTTCCCTCTCCTTTTCTTTTTCACTCTCTTCTCCCCTCTTGTTCTACCCCCAACCTCTTCACTCTTTCTCTGTGCTCCTGACTCACAAGAGAGGGATGGAGGAATAGAGGAGAAATTCTTCTGCACAGCAAGACCAAGATGTTTATCCTATATCCTTGCATGTCGATTTGGTAGTTAGTCTTTGGGTACTGGGTTATGAAGAGCTATTTATGTGCCAGCCATTTGACATTTATTTGACAAAGGTCTGTGAACTGACTTGGACATTGTTCTAGTTGCTAGTGATGCATCTATGAGCAAGGAAGAGTCCTCGAGAGCTTACACGCTAACAGGAAAGACAGACAGACAGTGAGAGCATGTACTATTCCAAAGAGGGATATGTGCTGTGGAAATGGCTGGTAGGTGGACAGGTTGGTCATGGAGGAACCACAGACAGTGTGGGAAGAGGGTCACACATGTTCTGCGGAGGGTGAAACATGTTTCTGCACCAAGGCAAGAGCATGCCAGGTTTAAGGAGCAGTAAGCAACCACCAAGAAGAAAAGTGAAGGAAATGTGAGGCCAGAGAAGCATGAGGGGCAGGTTACATAAAGCCACTGTAGTGACAGCTGTTCAGATACTAAGGAACCAGGGTGGGGCTTGAACTGGGTAACTGTTTGAAAACAGACTGTTGGAGACCAGAGTGGGAATGGACTGGTTGGAAAGCAATAAAAAAATAATACTCGTGGAAGGGATGGTTACTTGGATGGAGCTGAGCGTTGCTATAGTTAAGGCTGTGAACCTGGTGACTCCTGGCTGTGGTTTGGAAGCAGAGAGTTGCCCATCTATCCCTGGGGTCACTCTCTACTTGAAGGAAGACACAGCGATTGGACAGGGCTCTGGAGTCTCCCCCTCCAGGAAGAGCGTGAGTGTGGTTCTACTTCGATAGCTATACTATGTTAGGAAGCCATTTGCATGTCTGGTAAGGACACTGTATGCCAACCTCAGGCAGCCAAGGGCTGCATGGAGTAGTAGACATTCTTTTAACAGGTCCAGCATCCATTCTCTCTTTGGATGGTGGGAACTGCCCTCAGCTTGGCTCCAGATTTACAGGATAAGCTCATGATCCAGGAATGGCTGCTGTGCTGGGAGCAATATTTGCTTAGGATGAGGAATGTGATATGTTCATGATATAGATGTGTGAACTCATGATACATGTGAGCCCGTGATATACACTTTTCTGGAGCTTGGTTAGAATTACTGGGGAAAAAGTCAAATTTTCACTTAGCGATCACAGATACAATAACTTACAGGGGGATCTTTGCTACCACATGGCCATAACTTACCTGAGAATGGAGCTAACTCAGAATAAAGTACACTGGAGACGAAGAGGCTAGATCCTGATGGTGTCAGCTGCCTTTTGGGGTTTTCTGTCTAGTGAGAAAAAAATGTTTTCTTTATTTCTCCCCTATGAACTAATTTAGTTTGGACTTCTTTTTTTAAGGATGTATTTTATTATTCATGTGTATGTGTGTGTCTGTATAGATATGTGCGTGCGTATGTGTATGTATGTATATATTATGTGCCTCTGGAGGCCAGAAAAGGGGTGTCTGATGCCCTGGAGCTGGAGTTACAGGCATTTGTGAGTGCTAGGAACCAAACCCCAGTCCTATGCAAGAGCAGCAAGTGCTCTTCACAGAGCTCTCTCTGCAGCTCCTGGGTATTTCTGTCATCTACTGTGAAGGCTGAGATCTGGCCAGTGTGTGCTTTAGTGTTGTTTCTGCGGCTGTCATAAAAACCAACCTGAAGGAAGAAAGGTTTTATTTGGCCACAGGTTGCAGCCCATCACTGTGGGAAAGTCAAGACAGGAACCTGAAGCAGCCCATCACACCTGCAGTCAAGACCACAGAGAGGGTGCAGGTATGTGTGTGCATGCTCGTGTTCAGTTTGCCTTTTCCCATCTCTCCACAGTCTAGGACCCAAACCCAGCGGATAGTGCTACCCACTTAGAGGCTGGCTCTTTCACCTAACATCATCAAGATACCTCCCCTCCCCTGCCACAGGCATGCCCACAGACCAGTTTGATCTAGACAATCCCTTATTGAGATTCTTCTGTGTGATTCTAGACTATGTCAAGTTGATAACTGAAGCTAACCATCATAGTACGTCTAGGTTGAGTAAGATATTCCTGTGCTCTCATCCTGGGTGGTCAATGGCCTCTCAGAATAGAGGCCTGTGGCAGCCATGCTGTTTGAAGTAACCCAGGGATACCAAGCTTCATTCCCAACTGTGAGCATCCCCCTTCTCCCTCCGCCATGGCTGCTTCTCAATGGCTTTGGCTGCCTGCACATCTCCTGTGCCGGGTGCGGTTTTGGTATACTCTGCCTAGAATTTCTTGTTTTAGTTACCCACTCCTGAACTCCTACTCACCTTCCAGGTGCGGATGACCTAACTCCAAGATGGAAATGCCGTGATGGAGAGCAGTAGACAGTAATTACTTCTGTGAAGAGGGAGGGGAATCGAAGCTTAGCCACTTGAAGTGTCTTTCTTATTTTTGCGATTGTGAGCTCACTAGACAAACATGCTCGACTTGCTGCATCGCTATGAAGATGCTCACAAAGAGATGTAATCAGAGTGTTGCCAGCAGTCAGTGACCAGCGTCCCGCTCTGCCTGGCCTGAACTCCTCCCTGGCTTTTATAACTAATCTTTGTTTTTCTGTATGTGTTCCCAGACAAAACAGTTTAATTCAGCCTGTTTCAGAACCTCCTAGAGCCATATAGTATAGTTTTGTGTCTGGCTTCTTTCATTCAATATTACCCTTATAAGATTCATTTATAGACTTGTGGGAGGCTATTTCTCAGTCATTTTCATTACTGCATAAGATTATAGTCTTAAAAAAATGACATGTTATTAAATTATTCTATTGCTGGTAGACAGTGAATTGTTTCTAATTTGGGTCTATTAAATCTATGAGAAATATCTATTTTTTTGTTTTAAGTTTTTATGTATATGGATGTTTTGCCTGCATGAATATCTGTGCACCACATGTGTGCCTGGTCCCACAGAGGCCAGAAAGGGTGGAATTGGAGTTACAGATGGTTGTAAGCTGCCATGTGGGTGCTGGGAATTGAACCCAGGTCCTTTGGAAGAGCAGCCAGTGCTCTTAACCACCGAGCCATCTCTCCAGCTTATTTGTTTTTGATACAGGATCTCATAGAGCTCAGGTTGGCCGTCAGTCCTGCAGGTGAGGATGACCTTGAGCTCCTGAGCCTCCTGCTTTATTTTCCGAAGTTCTGGGGTTCCAGGCATGCACCACTATGCCTGACTTCATAAGGACCTTGGTGTACATACCTCTTAAACCATGCGTGAATGGATTTCTTTAGGTGTCATATCTCGGGGTAGAAATGAACTTGTGTACCTTCAACTCCTCTAGATAAAATGATGTTGTTTCTGAAACTGATTGTATCAATTTATGCTCTCTCCAAAAGTACATGAGTTCTTATCTTTTTTTCATTTTAAAAATATTTAATTTTTACTGGACTCTAACATTTTTGTAGATTTAGTCAACATATAATGGTATTTCACTGTGGTTTTAATTTGCATATTTCCCTGATTACTGATTATGTTGTGCACCCTTTTATGTGTTTATTAGTTATTCAGATTTCCTCTATTATAAAGGGCCTCTTCAAATCTCTTGATTTTTTTATTTTATTAATTAAATTTGTTCATTGACAATTTCACACATGTACATAAAGCATCCTGGCCACTCTCACCCTCATGCCCTCCCATTCCCCTACTGTACCCTGTCCCCTCCATCTTCCCTACATCCCTTTCTCATGCACATGTCTATTGGTTCTGTTCTGTGAACCATGGGGTTTAAACAGGGCTGTCGGTGTGACTGTGGATTTGGAGCTATCCCTTGGATTCTAGGGGGCTCAGTGGTGGACCTACAACAGAAAACAGAGATTTCCTACTATCTACCAGTAGCCAATAGTTCAGCAGTGAAGGGTAGAGCCCCATAAGCCACACCCCTTCCATGATTGATTGTTGGCAGGGCCAGTCCTGTGGGAGCCCAGCAAGTTTCTTGCAAAGGCTGTTTTGAGCCTAGAGGATGGCACTTCACCGCCCTTTACTCTCTTCTGGCTCTTTTAGTTGGTTGATATTTACATGATTCCTCTCATCTTTCATGAGTACCCTTTTGAAAACTGCAGGTTTGAAGAGAGTCATTCTATAGAGATCATATGTTTGAAGTTTTAAAGTCCTGCCTGACATTGTTTGCCTGTTTTCCAGAGCATTCAGTCTGATTTTATTTTATGGAATTAGTGGTATATTTGTATATAAAGCTGCTACATACTTGTTTGAGGAAGTAGCTTCGTTGGTGAAGTGCTTGCTGTGGAAGCTTGAGGACCCAAGTTCGGATCCTGAGGACCCATATAAGAGCTGAGTGTACCTGGTGTGCATCCATAACCCCAGCTTGGGGCTAGGGGAATGGAGACAGGATCCCTGGGATTTGCCGGTCAGCCAGCCTATCAACCAGGGAGCTCCAGGTTCAGTGAGAGACAATGTCTCAAAAAATAAGGTGGAGACAGCCCAAGAGGTACACTGGCTAGTTTTATGTCCACTTGACACAAGCTGTCGTTATTTTGGAAGAGGTAGCTTCAATGAAGAAAACTCGGCCACCAGCTGGCCCATGGCAAACCCATGGTATGGTCTTTGTTGTTGTTGTTGTTGGTTTGTTTTGGATTGATGACTGGTGTGGGCAGGCCTAGCATACTGTGAGTGGGGTGTCACTCCTGGGCTGGTGGCCCTGGGTGCTGTCAGGAAGTAGTCGAACAACCCATGGGGAACAAGGTAATAAGCCGGACCCCTCCACAGCCTCTGCATCAGCTCCTGCCTTCAGGTTCCTGCCCTGACTTCCCTCAGTGATGGATTGTGATGTGGAACTGTAAGCTGAAATCAACCACTTCCTCCCCAAGGTGCTTTTGGTCCTGGCGTTGATCACATCACTAGACACTATAACTAAGGCAGGAGACACCTACGTCAACCTGCGGCCTCTGCACATGCGCAGGTACGTGTGTCCCACAACACAACATAGCTGCTCCTTCCCACTTGTTCCTCTTGATCCATGTTTCTCATGGATCCCTCTCCTTCTACCCCCCCTTTTTCTTTATTGTATTGTGTGTGTATACACAGTCATGTCTGTGAAGGTCCATGTGTACGTGTGTACACATGTGTGTGGAGGCCAGAGCTCCACCTTGGACGTCTTCCTCAACTGCTCTCCACCTTCTGATTTAAGATGGGGTCTCTCACTTTTACCACTGATTTGATTTGATAAGCTGGCTGATCAGCAAGTTCCAGGTACACCCTCTCCCCTCATCTCTCCCTCCTGATTGCTAGGATCGCAAGC
Organism: Peromyscus eremicus; assembly: GCF_949786415.1. Taxonomy (NCBI): domain Eukaryota; kingdom Metazoa; phylum Chordata; class Mammalia; order Rodentia; family Cricetidae; genus Peromyscus; species Peromyscus eremicus. Next base: position 113,406,588 of record NC_081422.1, read on the forward strand.
ACATGCTGCCATGCCTAGCAGCTTTTTTGTGCATGTTCCGGGGGTCAAACTCAGGTCCTCATGCTCGCACGCTCGGCAAGCATTTTACTCACTGAGCAGTCTCCCAGCCCTCTTAGCTTATTTTCTAATTGTTTCTTAGTGTTCTCCTCTCTGTCTTTTTTGGAAATTATGTATCTTTCTGCTGTGTTAGTGCTGACTCTAATTAAGGCGTGCACTCTTAACTTACCAGAGTCTAAACAGAATAAGAAACCTTTGTTTTCCTCCTAGCTAACCAGGCCAGCTTTCTGAGCTCTCCTCTCCTCACGCCCTCCCAACTTGTTGCTTATCTGGTATTTATCTATCATCACCAATGTTTTCAACAGCAGAAGCATTTCAGTATACTGCCCTGTTGCTACTAGAGTCTGAGAATTGCCTTTTAATCTACCTATCTGAAGCCTTCAGCCTGTGCCAACTCCCCACTGAGGAGCTGTAGAATTTTGCAACCCCAGAACTAAGGGAAATGTTCTAATCTTTGTCTTAAGGCAAATACCTATGCCTGGCCTTCCCTGTTGACAGTGTTCTTTGTTAACTATGTCTGTGGGATAACTGCTATAAAAATTAGCAGTTTTGTTTTTAAATTTAAAATTTAAAAGTCTTTTTTTTTTTTTAGAATTTCACACATGAGTACTGAAGTTAACAGCATTTCTATTCTTTCTTGTCCCCCAAACTTCACCCATGTCTCCCCAACTCCCTCTCAAGATCACAGCCTCTTGTTCTTTAATTTTTATTCTCTCTCTCTCTCTCTCTCTCTCTCTCTCTCTCTCTCTCTCTCTCACACACACACACACACACACACACACACACACACGTATATAGAAATATATCCTGCCAAGTCCTCTCACTGTTGTCTGTATACATGTGTTTTTAGGGCTGACTACTTGGGATTGGATACCTACCAAAGAGCTGGTCCTGGAAAAGACTGATTCTCCCTCGCCCCCACAGCCATTAATTGCCTATAGCTCTTCATCTAGGGGTGGAACCATTCCCATGGACATGTCAAATGGTGTTGTCATTATGTAAGTCTTGCTTAGGCAGCCCTGTTTTTGAGATGTCCTGGTTGTCAGGCTCTTAGTATTTTTCCACTTCCTCTTCTGAGAGATCCCCCGAGCTGTAGGTATAGAGGCCATGCTGTAGATGGATCAGTTGGGACTGGGCAACCCACAGTCAGCTGTTCTCTGAGTTTTGACCAGCTGTGGACTTCTTTGGTGGTCTTCACCAGCCGTGAGAGCCAGCTTCTCCGACTAGAGGGAGAGCTGCACTGGAAGAAGCAGATATTACGGAAAACGCACATTCTGGATATTTGCACAGCTGGCGCCATTGTTCTCCATCTTATCTCCCTCCAGTGTCGCAGGATTCTCCTGTCTCCCGAGGGGTGTGTGTGAGATGGTTTCCCTGTGTCTGCACTTTTCACATCCACTCCTCTGGAAGACGAACTCCTTTCTTGTAATGAGGCCACTAGGAAAACTTTAGAAGTTGATTGAGTGGCAGTTTAAAAACTACAGTTATTTATTTTGAGTGTGTTGGGGTCAGAGTGCACGTGCCACAGCGCACATGTTCTCTCTTTCCACCATGTAGGTCCTGGGGAATCCAACTCAGGTTGTTGGGTTTGGCAGTAAGCGCTTTTACCCCACTGAGCCATCTTGCTTGTCCAAACATGTAGTGAAACTTTAAAGAGATGATCTTGCATTTGCATTGAGCACATTTCTGAAAGCTATGAGGAATGAGGTCCATGCTACATCCCTTTTCTAATGGTTCCCACTGAAACTTGACAAATGCCTCTATGTAGAAAAACCACAGGGTGTATTAGTTTTCTAGGTATACTATAACAAATTACCACAGGTTAGGTGGCTTAAAGAACAAAAATGCATTCCCTTACATTTCTGGAGGCAAGACACCTAAAACTAAGGCATTGGATATGCGATGCTCTCTCTGGTGTCTAGGGGACAACCCTTGTCTCCCTCATCTTCTCCCTCATCTTCCCCTGGCTTCTGAGAAACGTCAGCAAACTTTTACATTCCTTTGCTAGCAGCCGGATCTGTCTTCACGTGGTGTTTTCTTTGCATGTGCGTTGTCCCACTGCATTCTCTCCTCTGTGGATGCCTAAATCTCCCTCCTATCGTAACACCAGCCACATTATCTACCATGATAATGGCTTCATCTTGATATGGTTATCCCTGCAAAGAACCTACTTCCAAATAAAATCGGTTAGGATCTCAATAGATCTTTTGGGACTACACAATTCAATCTACAAACTGGGGCAGCAGGTAGGATAAGAAACACTGTCATAGTTAGTGTCAGTTGTCAACTTGACATACCTGGGAAGAAGAAATCTCAAATGAGAAATTGCCTTCGTAAGACTGGCCTGTGGCTGTGTTCATGAGGCGCTTTCTTGATTGGCAGTTAGTGTAAGGGGGCCCTGCCCATTGTGGGTGGTGGCATGCCTGAGCAAGTGCCCTGGGTTGTATAACGAAGGTAGCTGAGCAACCCAGTAAGCAGAGTTCCTTCACGTTCTCTGCTTCAGTTTCTGCTTCCAGGCTGAGTTTCTGCCTTGACTTCCCTTGATGGTGGACTCTAAAGTGTAAGATGAAAAAGCTTTTTTGATCAGTGTTTTATAGCGACAGAGAAACAAACTAGACCAAATACCTTTGAGAATAACATCATCTGTTTTGTAAAATCCCATCTGAGATTTGGGAACTTCTTATATTTTTGGTTGTGAGCCTAGCCTTTAATGGCTGAGCCATTTCTTCAGGCCGATGTTTGGCAACTTCTAATTTCTTCACATCACACTGTAAAAATAAACCAGTCCCCAGGCTGTCTGTCTACCCAGCTGTCTTGTAAACATTTGTGTGAATATAATTTCAGATAGCTTCTGCCTTGACTGCATGAGATTGAGATGTTGATAGAGTCCCATGTAGTCAGTATCTATGTTCCCTGATCAGTGGCACCAGGGAGGGAGCACCGTTGGGCTGGTCAGATGTGTCCAGAGACAGAGTCTGGCTTAGACCCTCCACGACTCCACCATTGCCTTGCCATCATGCATCTGTGGATGCTGGCAGACCCCAACAGGTACCTTGAAATGTTTTGGCCACTGATGGGCCAACAGTGACAGAGAAAGAAGGGATTCGTAACTGTGAGAACCTCTGTGCTTTGTGACTATACCAACAGAAAATCTTCCCATTCAACACACAGCCAGTGAATTGATCCAAACTTTTCAGTTATTGCTGGGGATGTCTCAAAAGTTAACAGAAGATGACAATCACCACTAAGATTCCGTATGTCCTATGTAGTCATGTGATGGCTGCTCTCCATTGTCAACTTGACAGGAATGAGAACCATCATAGAAACTCATCTCTACGTGTGCCTATGATGATGTTTCTAGAGAAGTTTAACTGCAAAGACTTGCCCTAAGTGTGGAAAACATCACCTCGTGGGGGAAACTCAGCTGGGCCCCAGCATTCATCTCTCTGCTTCATGACTGTGGACATGATGTAACCCGTCAACTGCTGCTCCTGTGGTCATGTCCTTCACCAGGAAGGACGCTGTGCTCTAAAAATGTGAGCCCAAAGAAACTTTCCCTCCAGTGGCTTCTGTCAGGAGTTCTGTCATAGCAACAAGAGCAGCGACTCACACACTGTCCTCGGATGCTCCTGGGGTGATATGCACCATGACCAACAGCTTGGGGAGGAAGGGTTTGATGGCTTACAGATTGTAGTCCTTTATCGAGGGAAGCCAAGGCAGGGCCAGGAGGTAGGAACTGAAGTGGGGACCATGGAGCTGTGCTTCCTGCTGGATTGCTCTCTCTGACTCCTGCGTAGCCGGCTTTTTTCTAACCCAGGACCACCTGCCCAGTGACAACACTGCCCACAGTGGGCTGGGTGGGGGCTCTTAGACATTAATCGTCAATCAATGCCAATCTCCAGACATGACCACAGGTCAGTCTGATCTGGGCAATCCCTCAATTAAGGCTCCCTCTTCCTGGGTACTCTTGGTTGTGTCAAATTGACAACAAAAACTAACCAGGATGCACACCATATCAGCTTCAATTCATCTATGGGGCTCATTTCATTTCTTGTTCTTAGAGAAATGATTGCCATACAATAGGAACTTAAAAATATTTGTTGGATGGATAAAACCTACTGGCCACAATCTTTTATCTATCAGATTTTTCTCAAAATAGTCATTTGCTTTTAATTATACTAATTATGGATTCTTGGCCCCATGGGACAATGATGTCCTTCTTAAAGTTCTGAGACAGGAAACTGAATCTGCAATGTAGACAAAAATCTGCCTTGGTCACCTTGGACATGCAATGCTGTCTTCCCCATCTAAAGGGTCAGAGCACCACCAAGATTTAAACATGGTAGTTGAGAACCGTACGAAGTTTCTAGTCTGTTTCCTTCACCTACAAACGTTACAAGTGGGGAAACTGAGGTTCAAAGGGAAAGGTCTTAGCATAGCTAGCATGGCAATCAGTAAAGAGGGCTGGAGAGATGCTCGGTGGCTAAGAGTACTTGCTGCTCTTGCAGAGGCTTGAATCTGCTTCCCAGCATCTGTATCAGACAGCTCACAAACATCTGTAACTCCAGCTCCAGGGGATCCAATGCCTCTCTGGCCTCTGCATCTATACTCACATGCACATCTCCCCCATATACATGTATATCTGAAAAAAAGACTTTAAAAGTCAGAACTAGGCTCTCCAGCTCCTAGGACAGGACTTCCTCTGGTCGCAGCCATCTTCCAGTTCTGACTGCAAACATCAGGGGCCCTGAGAGTGAGGGGAGAAGTAGCTCGTGGTACACGTTAGTGTCGCACAATTAAGAAGACAAACAAAGCGATACTTTAAGATACAATGCTAGGGGCCTGGGGAGATATCTCAGTTTGCAAACAAGCATGAGGACTTAGATTTGACCCCGGGACATATGTAAAAATACCAGGCATTCAGAGAGTGCACATGTAATCTCAGAGCTGGGAATGCAGAGGTAGGTAGATCTGTTGCCTAGCCAGCCAAACTTATGTGGAGAGACTTCATCCAGGCCAGTGAGAGACTCCATCTCAAAAAGTACCTGAGGAATGATATCAGAGATTGACCTCTGACCTCCAAATGCACATGTACATGTGTACACACACACACACACACACACACACACACACACACACACACACAAGATATGTTACTCTTGCCATACCTTTAAAAAATATTCATTTTAATGGCTGTCTCACAGGTGTTGTCCAGAGGCTGTGAGCATGCAGTCATGCAAACCCGAATTAGCAATGCCCTCCTTATGTGCTTCTCTAAGACTACCCGAGACCATCTGAAATGTCCTTGCTGCATGTCTCTAGAAGTTCTGGTTCTGAGAAGTTGGTCATGGGAAATCATATCTCTAGTCACAACCAAAATAAATGGAGCAGTGACATTTTCTGGAAATTCAGAAGAGATGTCAAAGTGGAGATGTATCCTTGTCTTTTGATTCCTATTGGTATGGAGGCTTTCTCAAGGATGTCCCCACTCTGCTCTGGCACAGTGACCAGTGGCATGCATGGGTAAGGCCGTAGATAAGTGCCACCTCTTGAGGGAAAGAGGCCACAGCAGAGGACGATATTTGAACCTGCCCCGTGCATGCTGGAGTGTCCTCACTGAGGTCCAGGGCTGTCCCCCTCCTTACTGGTGACTTCATCTTCATTGTGCATTGAGCTGGATGTGCTAACGTTGACCCTGTCACTCAGGCCCCTGGTGACACTGTCATAGGATGGTGGAAACGATGTGGCAGAAGCAGTTTCTGATTTGTCTGGGAGCCTGCAGCTGTCATTTGCCATGAATGTGACGTAGCCTTCACCAGGGAGTGGCGTGTCATCCTCCTCAGTCCTGGGCACTCTCAGGGGGTTGGAGAGCGTCAAAGAGCGTTGTAACACATAGCTCCGATAGGCCTTTTGAATGACAGTGGCTGAGATGTCTTCCTGCTTCCACCGGAGGGTGGTTGCTATTGGTTCGTAGGAGGCTTTGGAAAGGTTAGTTGCCATAAATTTCTCTTCCATATTAGTCTTCAGAGAATCCAACTCTCCAGATTCTCCCAAGACATTCTTTGTGAAGGCAAAAAGGATGTCCAAACAGTGGATCTTATCTCCAGGGACCAATGGCAGGTCCATCTGGATTAATATATTCTGATTGGGTTTTGGGATTCTAAGAGGGCCAGAGAGTGTGTCTGCAAAATCTGAGAGGGCAGAAAAGGCAATGAACTGGGTGGCCTCTGGGTCAAACTTCTCCCAGGTCTCATAGAACATGTCAAAGTCGTCCTCACTCAGGGGCTCTGTGCTCTCCTCTGTGGCCACATTGAAGTTCTCCAGAATCACCGCGATGTACATGTTGACCACGATGAGGAAGGAGATGATGATGTAGGTGGTGAAGAAGACGATGCCCACTGCTGGGCTCCCACAGTTCCCCTTGGAGGTACTGTTGTTGCTCAGGTTGGGGTCGCAGTATGGGGGGCCTGTGTTGAGGATGGGGCTGAGGAGGCCATCCCAGCCGGCTGATGTGGTGATCTGGAAAAGGCATAGCATGCTGTTGCCGAAGGTCTGGAAGTTGAACATGTCGTCGATGCCAGCCTCTTCTACAACATTGGCAAAGCTGGCCATGCCAAAGATGGAGTAGATGAACATGACAAGGAAGAGCAGGAGGCCGATGTTGAAGAGGGCAGGCAGGGACATCATGAGGGCAAAGAGCAGTGTTCGGATCCCCTTGGCTGCTCGGATCAGCCTGAGGATGCGGCCGATTCTGGCCAGACGGATGACCCGGAAGAGCGTAGGGGAGAAGTAACTTTCAAGTGACTTAAGGATTGCAGAAAACAACAGACCTGTGAAACAGGGTGGAAAATTATCTAATTAGTGTCTCAAACCATGAGCTCTGATTAAGTTGGCAATGATCACATTTCCTCTTCTTTTCTCACTATAGGCATCCATATTCAAGGAGTCTGTGCCTTAGCCTGACCTGCTTGTCAGTAACTGTTGATTGCGGTAGCCAGCCCTCCTTCAGGTTGTTTTTCGACCTTTCTACTATGTTCTTATCTTTCTCCTTACCCAGAACATCTTATTAGTCAGCCTCTATGGTTAAAACCCTGTCTTCTTCAACACACCATGCATGCATGTGTGGGAATATCATAGTGAATCCCATTAATTTATTCAATTAATATGTGTTAATCATCATAATAAACAACCCTCTCTCTTCCACAGCCAAGTTCAGCTGGAAGTGACTGTAGTCTATTCCACATGCCCACAATGCTTTGCTTCCAGCATGACATAGCCCACCATACCCATTTTCCCACCCTGGTTCTGTGCTCCGGGTAGGCCAGGCCCCCTGTGATTCATCTCCCCATCCCCTCCTGTGAAGATTGACTCAGTTCCTGGCACACGGTCCCACAGATAATTGTATGGAACTCGCATTAATTATAAGGAAGGCTAGCAGTTGGGCCACTTGCTGACAGATAAACAAGAACGGTTCTGAATGGCCAGCTGTCTGCACAATGAATTTCATTTATCTCTTTCATTTCCAGCTGTACTTGAACTCCATGTTAGGGTCTGGAGACAGGATTTTTTAGGGTCAGTTATGTCCCCTAATGCTAGCCATGAGAAGAGGAGAAAGATGAAGAATGTATATACCCCTATATGACATCTAATATGAGATCATGGATATGTCTGGATTACAAACTCTTTGTGAAAACTCTTAAAGTCTAGTTTGACTAGAACATTCTTCCCTCACATAAGTATATGATCTACTCCTTCCAGAAAAGCAGTATGCATCTGTGACATCTAATATGAGATCATGTATCATCATGTGTGCACCTGTGACATCTAATATGAGATCATGTATACATCATGTATATATTTATGATATGTAATATGAGATCATATATGTGAAATGTATGTGTCTTTAGTTTTCCCAGGGTTGTTCAAAAGAGAAAGAATTCATAACTTGCAACAATAAATGTCTTTCTGGTGGGAAGGGGGAATGGGAGGAAAAGAGGAAAGATAGACATGTGGTCCCTTCAGGTGGTTTCTCATCTGTGTCTATAAGGGATCCCTGCCCAGTGGATGGGGCTGCTATGAGGGAACCAGGAACGGTTAGTTAGAAACCCTCATCACAGGGTCACAGGACATGTGGTCTTTCCGTATCATCGATGTGGGTAGTCAGACAAGCAAGCTCTCACCAAAATGTCCTTGTGGATCTCTTACTTTGAAAGATAGATGAAACAAAACACACAAATGAAAACCAAAACTCTCTAGTCAATCAACAACAGAAACTTGTTATGCCGAGTCACAGAAGCCATAGAGGAAAGATCTTCCTCAATCCCCTTTTGTTTCTTACCATCTGCTTGATTTTTTGAGAAAGTCTCACTCTATAGCCAAGGCTGGCCTTGAACTCATTATAGCCCAGACTGATCTCAAATTCACAATATTTCTCCTGCCTCAGCATCTCAAGTGCTTGGTTTATAGGCATGCAACACCACATCCAGCTAATAGGGTAGATCTCAGCACTAACTAACCAGTGAACTGGTTAGTTAGACTTATAGAGGCAAAGGCTATGTTTATGGTGTTGATAAAGTGGAAATGCTTTCATGGATACACAAATCTCCAAGCCTGACAAGTTGTATATATTAAGTTCATGTAGTATTTTTTTTGGTATGTCAATCTTAACTCAAAGATGTTTTAGAAAACCCAACAGCAATCCAGCAGCAATACCAAGATAAAGCAAAGACAGATTAAAACCTCAAACAAATAAATGCAACCCAAGCCTCTGTTTTGCCATGAGGGTAGGGCGAGGGATGAATTGCTGACAGTTTTATCTAGATGCCATTAGCTCTTGGTAGTAAATCAATGGAAGGTTAAACCCACAGCTGCGCTCTAACAGGAGAAGCAGGTGGGCCAGAATATAACTGACAAAGATGAATTTATGATTCAATGCATTCAATTCAAAGTTGGTGAGTCAGGATGTGTCCTGTTAAGAGTCAAGCATCAGTTAACCCACTAGTCCAGGGACGATGTGACAGTCTTCGTTGTCAACTTGACTGAATTTAGAATGACCTAGACACAGTTCAGAGCATGTCTCAGGACATTCCTGAGAAGTTTAGCTTTTAGAGCAACCCTAAATGTAGGTGATACCATCCCATGGGCTGGGGTCCTGCACTGAATGAGAAGGAGAAGGTGAGCTGTGCACCAGCATCCATTGCTCTCTGCTTCCTGACTGGGGACACACTCTGACCATACACCTCATGCTCTGGTTGCTGGGTCGCTCCACCACAATGGCTGCATTCCTTCTTAAATCATGAGTCTAAAGCAGTCATTTCCTCTTAAACGGCTTGTCAGGTGTTTGCTCGCAGCCGTTGGAAGAGTAACTAATTCTCTTGGTTGTTGGTGGGAGGGAGCTAGTTAGTAGAAGAACACAGGCTTGTCTAAGTTCAGATCTGCCTCCTGCAGACTCCGTTACCCTGATAACATTCCTAATCTCAGAGGTTCCATTTTAATTATATAAGGTCAATGACATCTCCGTCAAAGGGCTGCTGATCTGTGGCACCAGTGCTCAGAACTCAGTAAGTAGTCAGCTCCATTTCTCACACCAGATTCTGACTCTAGACACCACTACACCCAAAGTATAGTGCCTTCAACAGCACACAGTGTCTTTACAGCTTTGATCTCATTTCATTGAGTCCCTCACTTTTCTGTCACCCATGATAACAATGAAGCCCACTGAAAGTCTTCTTTTTCTGAGAACATCCTGAGGCATTTAACGTCTGCTGCCTTTGGAAGGCTACACATATAGGGCTCTTCTGACCTGTACCATGTGTGTTGAAAAAGCAAGTTGAGGCTGGGGAAATGGCCCAGTGGGTAAGGCCCTACAAAGCAGGGTATGGGAGCATGTGTCTGTAATCCAATCCCAGAGCTCTTACAGCAAGATGGGAGGCAGAGACAGGGGAATCACCAAAAGCTTGTGGGCTAGCCTGGTGTGCAAAGCAGAGGACGATAGAGACTCTGGATCAAACGACAATGTGGAAGGTGAGGGCTGACACCAGAGGAGTCCTCTGACCCCCACGTGTACATCATGGCACACATGCACCTGCACACACACACACACACACACACACACACACACACACACACACACAGAGAGAGAGAGAGAGAGAGAGAGAGAGAGAGAGAGAGAGAGAGAGAGAGTTTTTTAAAAGTGAGTTGGCTCTTTCCTTGATTTGAAAAGAGAGAGCTGCTAATCAACCCCATGAGGCTCCCCCAGTACACGGTTGCCACTCACTCCCAATGGACAGGATCACCACGATGAAGTCAAACACATTCCAGCCGTTGGTGAAGTAGTACTGCCGCAGGGCGAACATCTTCATTACACACTCGCCCGTGAAGACGGCCACGAAGAACTGGTTGATTCTGCCCAGGATCTTTGTCTTCTCGTCACTCTGCTCATCAGTCTCCACCATCATGGTGATCATGTTGAGGCAAATGAGGACCATGATGATGATATCAAAAGCTTGCCTGGTCACGATGTCAAACACAAAGCCCTGGTACTTATTCTGAGAAAGAAAGGGAGGTATCAGGCCAGCCTGTTCCAGCCTCCTGCATCCAACTCCTAGTTATGGGAGCTCTTCAGACGTCGTCTCGGGCATCCTTGGCTTCTTACCCTATGCTTTCCCTTGCTGCAATCTCTCCAGCCTGTGAGTTGACATGTGTGTGGCTTTTGCTAATTATTTGCCCCTATCACCAAACTGCAACCTCTGTGAGGGCAGGAACTGTGTCCATCTTGCTTACAGTTCAAATTCTAGCATCTGCATAATGCCTGCCGTACAGAAGGACCTTAAGAAATTGAGTGGATGGAAGACAGAATGAGGAGCTGCGAGTTAACCACACCTCAGCAGTTGATAGCCACCCTACTAGCTTGACTAATTCTGTACAGAGGCACTTACTGAGTGGATACTGTGTTCAGGGTCCCACATGTGTGGTTACCAGGGGTGGAGAGAAGAACCTGCCATTGTCTTACCAGCACGCTTCCAGAAGCTTCTGAGTGGGTGGAGGGAGCTGCTACCACAGGCTGACCCCTGCTGCTGCTTCACAGTGCGGGTGGGTTGCTACCCTGCTGGGTTAGAGCAGAGACTCAGACCACAAAGGGCCTGGCTCTTTGCTTGACTGTTGGCTTATGCTCTGGGATGGGAGGGGCTTTGCTGAGTCACTAAGCCCTTCCATGACATCATAAAATGGAGGAGAAAAAGAAAAAAAAAAAAGAGGTCCATTCTTGGTTACATGACTTCTAATTAAATCAAGCAAGCCTCAGATTAGGGTTAGATATTCCAACGCTTGTCTGTTCCCCCACTCAGCCTGTGGGTGGGGCTCATATCTTGGTAGCCCTCTGTGTACTCGGAGATGATGGAGGGTGAATGATAACGTGACAAGCCTGGAGTCTATTATTTTCTTATAATGTGGAGCATGTGAAACCTGCTTTTAGTGATTTTTATAAGAGAGAACATTATAGAATAAAATCGTCCAGTCCTGTACTGTAGAACCTTTCACTGTTTCTATGGATAAGACAAGATTTAGAATGTGGACTTGACCAGAGGCAAGGGGTGGGGTGCATGTACGATTTGGGGAATCCCTCTGTAGTACTGTGTTAGCTCTGCCATTAGAAGCACCCACACACCTGGGAGGTGCAGAACTTCTCTGCCAATGCTCTGCTTGATCTCTTGGGGTTCCTAAACACACCGGCAGAACATTCCAGAGACGGATGCTGGATGGAAAGAGAGCTGGTCTTGGGAGGACAGTCGTTAGCACAGCTGTCCTGGCAGAAGTGGAGGTGTGCTAAAGAGACGTTCTAAAGAGACGTTCTAAAGAGACGTTTGAGCCCCTCACTTGACCATCAGACTATTGGCACAACGAACCCCAAGCAATTGAATTCCCCGGTCGTCTCACGCTAAATGAAGGACTAAAGCCTGGTGCCAGTCACAGGCTTTCACAGAGATTTCACAGAGTTCTGACAACTGCTCAGGCCGCCTTGCAGGATAGACTGGAGTTGAGTCAATGATGGGTCAGTGACGGGCAGGACCACACTTGACCAGGGCCTCCTAGCTATGCATATCTCTTGCTCTCTATTTAAACCAAGCAGAAGATGGGCTTGGGAGGACTTCTTTATTCCTCCCTCCTACCAGTATGGCCCACGTTGAAGAACCTCCTTTCCCTGGTTCTCACTCTCACTTGTCTCTTTAATTGGCATTTGAGGGTGGGAGGTAGAACCCAACTTGTTAGGGCTGCCGAGTCTGGACTTGCACCACAAAATTTCCAGTAACATTAAGATAAAGCAGGAATTTTTTCCTTGAGTTTCTTTCTTGGCTCTAGACTTTAGGGAGGATATATATATGATCAGACTATGTCACCAGGCAGGTGGTATCAAGATGTGAACACTGTCTAGAGCATGGAGGGACCGAGGACTGTGGGCTCTGGAGAACAGCCACATGTGGTCTCTGCTTAGACACTGCTCTCGTGGTTTCCCCAAGACTACAAAGCACTGCTGAAATATGCCAACCTTGTCTCAGCTTTTCTTGATTGGGAACACAAGCACTAATGTTCACCAGCCTTGGATCACAAAGAGAAGAAAAAGCCATGCTTCTCCACTAAGAGTACTGATATGGTCAATTAGTAGTGCACACTCTCCTCCCAACAGATGGAGAACCCCAGGAGCAGAGCCAGGCAGTGAGGCCCACTCCCCTCATGAGGAGGACTGACCTTATGCCACCACTGGGGGATGTGGAGGTCCCAGCTAAGACTTTATTGGAAGCAATGGTATCCACCTACAATTCCCGCCTTCATATCCACAGTGCACTTTTGAAATTTAGCCAACCCTATTCCCAGGACAACGAGGAGAAGAAGTTCCAGTGGTCTGTGGGCTGGTTGATAAGAGGGGAGAGGCTGGAGAAAAGGTATCAGAAGCTTGATTATTCTAAGGAGTGGCCCAAACATAGGACTCCGGTTCAGACGGTAGCTTAGCACTGGTGTGGGATCAGTGAAGACCATGGAATTCAGCGGCTTGCTTTTATAACCCCTGACTTGAATCCCATTGGCTGGGCACAGCCTTTTACCTGAATCCTTAATTTTGAGCCTGTTCCCACCCATTGGATTTTGTGCATGTGCAAGTGCTTATGCACTGTATGTGTGTGTGTGTGTGTGTGTGTGTGTGTGTGTGTGTGTGTGTGCAGGTCAGGGGACAATCTCAGGTATTGTTCCTAAGGTGCCATCCATCTTGTCTAGAAACAGGGTCTCTCCCTACCCTGGAATTTGCTAGGCCAGGCTGACCGACCAGTGAGCCCCAGGGATCTATCTGCCTGATTTACTTCTCCAGTGCTGGGAGGACAAGTATCCAACCACACCTACCTACCTTTATAGATGTGGATTCTGGGGGTTGAACTCAGGTCCTTGTGCTTGCAAGGTAAGTACTTCACCAATAGCTATTTCCTCAGCAGTGTGTGTGTGTGTGTGTGTGTGTGTGTGTGTGTGTGTGTGTCCTGAAAGGCCCTCAGGAAGCCTTGCACACTCTCGTTCAGACTTATCCAAATCCAGTCATCTTCATCTTACGGGATTAGGAAGGACGTTTCTGCTGGTACAGTCTGGAACCTCCTGCCATCCTGATCCAATGTTTCTTCGCAGATGTTAGAACAGCATCAAATTGATACTCACTATTTACAAATAAAGTGTGGCAAAGGTGATAAATCTTCCTTTCCCTCCTGTAAATGTTCCGACACCTTGTACTCACCAAGTCTGGAGTAACTTATATAAGGACCACGCCTTGATGTAGAAACTCTAATACCCTTTCTATTTCATGACCTGTTTCCAAAGCCATGATTCAGCCACTTGTTGAGAGATGCAGAGCTCATCAGGCAAGCTTATTTGAAGTAACCACTGGAGCTGTTCTCGCTTCATTTAAACTTCTCATTTTTGGGGCCTAGGAACCTCATCACTTCCACCCTTAAACTTGCCCCAGAATCTCCTCCATATGGCACTGGCCAGGCGTCTACTCAGCCCAGGTTAAGCTGAACTCACAAACCTGCTCTGATAGAGAGAAACCCAGGGACTCACCAGGGGGCGTGGGATGGGCTTCTGGGGCTTCTTGGAGCCCAGCTTCTTCATGGCATTGTAGTACTTCTTCTGCTCCTCTGTCATGAAGATGTCCTGACCTCCTAGGTAGAGGAGCAGGACACACTGATGTTATTAAAATAACAAGATCCTCCAGAGATGCCAAAGCCTGCGGACCATTCCAATCTTCTCATCTCCTGAGCAGGAAGAATCAGGGAATGTCTGGCCTGAGAGGGAATGAGCCCATTGCAGACCCCCTGCCTGGGTCCTGTAGTCAAATGCTCTACCACAGCACCATGCTTGAAAGCACTATGCTTGCTAAACTCTGAGGGGAGCACCTGGATATGATCCACTGCCTGGGTTTCTGAAGCAAAGCTAGTTTTTGTTCTGCAGTACAAGAGCAGAGAGGGCTTGGGAACAGGAGAATATGCAAGCACAAAGAGAAAGCCCTTTATACCTTTAGCACTCATATTTTATATTGTAAATATAAATAAATATTTGGGATTAGGGTCCTATGAAGCCAAGGGAAGTATGGAGGCATGAATCTTCTTTTCCATTCCAAGAGGGTTGGGATTCTGCCAGTGCCTGAGGCCTTGGCCCTTCCTGAGGTGTCCTAACTCAGTCCCTTGGGGCTTAAAGTTCTAGAATCACAGGTCCTTTCCCACCCTAGTGGTACTTTGTAAGGAGTCGTCTGTGACGCTTGGCTCCAGTTGAGAAGACTGAGGTCACTTTATTGGAGGATAGGAACTTTGGGGAGCATTTATAACCCTGCAAATACAGCTCCCCCAGCAGTGGCAGCATCAGGCACCAGACAGTGGTGAGGACCAAACCCAGGGGACAAATATCAGCTTAGTGCTACAGACAGGAAGCACTATGCCATTGGCTTTTAGCCGCGAGGCCACAGTTGTCCAAGGGATAGGAAGTACGAGATTCATTACTATGGCCGAGACACTTGAGCCCCACTTATCTTTTTCTTCTGTTGATTGAAGTTGTCAATTATGACCCCAACAAAGAGATTCAGTGTAAAGAAGCCTCCAAAAATGATGAAGACGACGAAGTAGAGGTACATGTACAGGTTGTCCTCCCACCGCGGCTGGCTGTTGATCTGTGGTCAAGACAAGGCAGGAGATGTGAGGAGGTGCATGTCTTAGGTTTTCTCTAAAAGCTAACCCTGAGACAAGGCCCTGGTACTTTATCCTGTAAGGCAGGATTGAGGAGTTGGGGAGAAGCAGCAGATAAGAAAAGCTGATGGAGGAGTATTATTTATTAGCTAGGCCGATGCTGTAGGCAACTGGAGCTCCATCCCGATGAAGAACACACCTCAGAGTGGGACCACCAAGGAACAGGGAAGCTGTAATGCTTGTCTATCAACTCCTGAGACTTATTAATCAGAGCTGCCTGGAAACAGCCCATCCCATGTCCTGCTGGGAGGGGCCACTGAGTAATATCTGATGAACTAAAGAAAGGCTTTGGACAGAGGATGGGAATTCCAGAGGACTCCAGGGGCTCAGAGGATAGCAGGACATCAGTTGTGCCTGCCATGGCAGGAAGGGACCTTACCCATTACTGTTAGGATTGGAATGTGCAATGTCTCCTGCAGGTTCATTAGTGTTTGGACACTTAGGCCCCAGTTGGTGCTGCCATTTGGGAAGGTTGTGGAACTTTTAAGATTGAAAGTCCTGTGGGAAGAAGCCAATTCTTTCCTGTCTGCTCTGCTTCCTGACTGGGACTGCAATGTGACCAGCTGCCTCCCACTCTTGTCATGCTTCCTAGGCTGTGAGAGACCGAGCCCCCTTGAACTGTAAGCCAAAATAATCCCTTTTTTATATTCCTTCTTGTCAGGTGTTTGGTCATAGCAACAGGAAAAGTAACCAATAAAACCACGGCTATCCAGCTGTCTGTCACGGCCTCAGTGAGCGAAAGACGTGCTTGAGAAGCCTGAGGAGCACACGTAGAAGGCTAATTGAGCTCAAATGTCCAAACACGTAGCAGATAGATACTGCCACAGAGATGGGCTGTGGAAAGCGGTGTAAGTCTGACTCTTCTGGTGGGAAGGCTATTTAAATTTCATCACAGATACAGTCAGTGCAACAGGATGTACAGAGGGGAAGGCCATGCGCATCAGAAGCTGAGACTCACCTCTCGGGAATCGACAGCCGCATACATAATGTCCATCCAGCCTTTGAATGTTGCCTGGAAACAAGAAGTGGAGGGCAATCAGCGTCTGTCCATCTAACTGGACCTTCTCAGTCTATGGTGGCTCAGTGGGAGAGTGTGGGATGCTAAGTAAAGAGGCTTGGGGAGGAAAGAGCTCAGGCAGAAGGGGAAGAAAGGAAGTCCCTGGGTGACTGAACTAATCTCACATGATTTCAAGTAACCCAGAGTAGTATGGTATGGAAGACATGGAACTTTCTAGAACATGGCCTGAACTGGGACTCGAGTTCCAGGGACACTGGTACAGGCTATTCTATGCTCTGTTGGGGCTGCCATTTTCTCAGTCATTTTCCTGGCTAATGTATGTGACATAAGAATAAGATACACAATTGTTTTAGCTGTCTTGGGTTTTTTTGTTTTCCCATATGAAGTTGAGTATTGTTCTTTCAAGGTCTGTAAAGAATTGTGTTGGAATTTTGGTGAGAACTGTGTTGAATCTGTGGATTGCTTTTGGTAAGATGGCCATTTTTACTATGTTAGTCCTGATCCATGAGCATGGGAGATCTTTCCATCTTCTGATACCTTCTTCAATTTCTTTCTTCAAAGACTTGAAGTTCTTGTCATACAGGTCCTTCACTTGCTTGGTTAGAGTTACACCAAGATATTTTATATTATCTGTGGCTATTGTGAAGGGTGTTGTTTCTCTGATTTCTTTCTCAGCCTGTTTATTGTTCGTTTATAGGAGGGCTACTGATTTTTTTGTATTCAGCCACTTGACTAAAGGTGTTTATCAGTTGTAAGAGTTCTCTGGTAGAATTTTGGGGTCACTTATGCATACTATCATATCATCTGTGAATAATGACACTTTGACTTCTTCCTTTCCAATTTGTATCCCCTTGATCTCCTTCAGTTGTCTCATTACTGCAGCTAGAACTTCAAGTACTATATTGCATAGATATGGAGAGAGTGGTAGCCTTGTCTTGTTCCTGATTTTAGTGGAATTGCTTTGAGTTTCTAACCTGGAAACAACTTAGCCGTCCCTCTGTTGAAAAATGGATAAAGAAAATGTTGTATATTTACATAATGGAGTATTACTCAGCTGTTAAAAACAATGACATCGTGAAATTCACAGGCCAGTGGATAGAACTAGAAAAAAATCATCCTGAGTGATGTGGGATATTTGTACACTGTGTGAAGATGTGTTGCTGTGATTGGTTTAATAAAGAGCTGAATGGCCAATATCTAGGCAGGAGGTATAGGCAGAACTTCTGGGTAGAGAGAGGAAGTAAGAGGAGGAAATCGAGGTACATGAGAAAGATGTCAGGAGATGCAGAACCAGCAAGACATGAAGGAGGAGAGGTAACAGCCACAAGTCATGTGTCAGCACACAGACTAATAGAAATGGGTTAATATAAGTTATAAGACTAGTTAGGAACAAGCCTAAGCTAAGGCCAAATGTTCATAAGTAATAAGTCTCCGTGTCATTATTTGGGAGCTGGCTGGTGGGACAGAGAAAGACTCACCACAATGTGAGGTAACCAAGACCCAGAAAGATAGACATGGTATGCACTCACTTATAAGTGGATATTAGGTATAAAGTAAATGATAACCATGCTATAATCCACAGCCCCAGAGAAGCTAAGTAACGAGGAGGCCCAAGGGGAAGGGAGCACTTGGATCTCCCTGGGAAGAGGAAATAGAGACTTCATGGGTGGATTGGGGCAGGTGGGGATGGGAACATGAGGGAACATGTGGGAGTGGGGTGGGGGGAGAGTACTAAAAAGATGACTGGAAAGGGGGCCATTTCAGGTGAGGTAGAAACCTGGTACAAGGGAAACTCCCAGGAACCTACAAGGATGACCCAGCTAAGACTCCAAGCAACAGGGGATATGTAGTCTGAACTGGCCATCTCCTGTGACCAGGTAAGCCCTCCAGTGGAGGGAGTGGAACACCAACCCAACTACATAACCTTTGACCTACAGTCTGTCCTACCTATGGAATGTGGTGGGGTAAGGAAGACACAGAGATTGTGGGAGTGGCCAACCAATGATTGGTCCAGCCTGAGACCCATGCCACAAGAGTGAGTCCACCCTGACATTGCCTGGAGGGCCAGGACCCAGAGGCTGGATGGCCCAGAGACCTGGATAGAACCAAACATGACTGGAGAAAAAAATGTCAGCATAATGATTCCTAATGATATTCTGCTGTACTCATAGATTGGTGCCAAGCCCAACTGTCATCAGAGAGGCTGCATCCAGTAACTGATGGAAACAGATGCAGAGACCCACAGCCAAACATTGGGCCCAGCTCGGGGAATCCCACTGAAGAGAGGGAGAAAGGATTGTAAGAACCAGAGGGGTCACAAGAAAACACACAGAATCAACTAACCTGGCTCATAGGAGCTCACAGAGACTGAACCGACAACCAGGGAGCCTGCATGGGACTGACCTAGGCCCTCTGCATATATGTTACAGTTGTGTAGCTTGGTCCTCCTGTGGGACTCCTAACAGTGGGAACAAGGACTGTCTCAGACTCTTTTACTGGCTTTTGGGACCCTATTCCTCATACTGGGTCATCTTGCCCAGCTGTAGTACCAGGAAGTGCTTAGTCTTATGGCAACTTGATATGCCATGTTTTGCTGATGTCCATGGGAGGCCTGCCCTTTTCTGTGAGCCACCATGTGGTTGCTGGGAATTGAACTCAGGACCTCTGGAAGAGCAGCCAGTGCACTTAACTCCTGAGCCGTCTCTCCAGGCTCCCTTTTCTGAACAGAAATGGAGGAGGAGTGAATTGTTGTGGGGAGGGGAGGTGGGGAAGGGACTAGGAGAGGAGGGAGGGAAAAATGTGGTTGGGATGTAAAATAAATAAATAAATGAATAAATAAATAAATAAATAAATAATCTATTTTCAATATCAAAATAAAGAATAGATACACATCTGAAAGTGGGAGTGAGACCACACTTCCTGTTTCCAGTTTTAGCATTCTTGTGTGTGTGTGTGTGTGTGTGTGTGTGTGAGTGTGTAAATGCATGTGTGTGCAGAAGACAGAGGAGGTGTCTAATGTCCTCCATTGTTCTCTGCCCTTTCCCACTAAGACATGATTGTCGTTGAGCCTGGAGCTCAGGCTTTATCTTCAGCGGGATTGTCTGGTTGACATGCTCAGCCTGGGGTTATAGCTGAGTGTGGTTATGTATACCCAGAATTGTTCATGGGTAATGAGGATCTGAACTCAGGTCTTCAGGCTTGCATAGCAAGTGCCCTTTCTCACTGAACCATCTCCCTAGCCCAGTCTTAGAATCCTTGAGGTCTTAAAAGTGGGTATGCTTTGTAGCATATCTCAGGCATGAAAGAAACTTGGCTCCCTTCAGTCTGTTACAGCATTTGATGGGCTGTTTGAATAACGTATTTGTCCATTTTCCTCATGAAGCCCCAGGTCCTGCACCCAGTTCTGACTGTTGCTTCCATGGGTTAAGCACAGTACCTGGCAGACCACTGCTACAGAGATTATTTGTTCCCTGAATGAGCATGAACAGAGGGTGGAATATAGAAACTCTTAGGCAAATAGATGCCACAGACATATAAGGAATTGTAACCACACTTCAATAAACACAGGACTGAATGAAAATGTGGATGTAGACAAGTGAGGTACAATTGAATAGTGTGAACACATTTCATTGTTACCACCAATATTATCCACCATCACAACAAACTTAACTAGCTAAAATTTGTTATCATATAGGAAATAATGAGAAGTGATAGATGGAACCATATATACATGCCTGTTCTGTGCATCCTGCCCCATGGATGGCTCATCTTTTTATTCTGTTATCTTAGGCAGACTTAGCTAGAGTCAGCCCTGTGTGCTCACACTCATCAGTAAGGACCTCTAGTCTAGTGGTGTCCGTGGAAATAGAGAACGGCTTCCGCTTACATTTAATGCTGCCTCCTGTAATGTCTCTATGTAGCATCGTCTGGAAGAATCTGGAAGCTTCATTTGCTAAGCAGCCAAAGGAATAGAAATGATGGATCTCAGCGTTGACTCACCACCTGAAGAAGTGCGAGGTAACCCATAGCAACATTGTCAAAGTTGACTTTCACGTTGACCCAGAAGAAATGGCCAGTGTGGTTTTGATTTTGACACTCAGACTTGTTATTCACAATGGTCGAATTCACAACAGAAAATGGATTATTGCTGGTGTCAATGCACCTCGAAAATTTCCCTGCAAAGAGGTTCACGCCCATGATGCTGAAGATGAGCCAGAAGATGAGGCAGACGAGGAGGACGTTCATGATGGAAGGGATGGCGCCCACCAGCGCATCCACCACTACCTGGTGGGAAATGGAAAAGGACCTGAAATTCCCTAAAATGCCACTTCTCTTTATTCTCTGCCACACATGTGCCTGCTGGACAGAGGCTGGAAGACATCCTTCAGCATCATCCTTAGGAATTCTACCCAGCCATTCTGAAGTAGAGTCTTTCATTAACCTTGAACTCACCTGGAAGGGGTAGTCTGGCTGCCAGTGAGCCCCAGGACCACTTGGCTCTCCTCCCCAGCTGAGATTATAAGCGTGCACTTCCATGCCTTTTAAAATTATTCTTTTCACATGGGTTCTGGGGTTTGAACTCAGATCCTCATGCTTGCGAGGCAAGCACTGTACTGACTGAGCTAACTCTCCAGCCCACAAACTGATCTAAAAACTTCATTGTTATTTGGGAAGCTATGGTGACTGCTTTGAGCCGGTGATGGAGGTAGGACAGGGAGGAGGCTGATAGTAATAAAGAAGGAAAGCGGTGAGTGGCACAGAAAAGCCACAGGACATAAAGATTGTCCAGGAGATGCTTTTGGATGGATGCTGGCTCAGGTGCTGAGCCGAGGTTATCTCTACATGTACACAAGTGTCAGGGACAAGGCTCACTTGTCATAGGAAATGGGACAGTGGGTGCTCTGTGAGTGTTCAGAGTAAGTCCAGGAGGCAGGGAATAGCCAGGACCACGTCCCAGGGAGTGAGGTCTGAGCCTGGGGGTGGTAGCATTTGAGAAAGGAGGTTCTTACAGTCTGACTTGAGGGAGACAAGGCAGTTAGACTGTACAGTGTCACCAAGGTCTGACCAGGAAGGGACGACACAGAGCTGATATCTGGAAGTGGGGCCTGTCATTTTGTGTCAGGGTATGGAGGGCACAGGGGTGGGAAGTTGGGGAAGGTGTGCCAAACGCTGCGGGTCAGAGAAGTTCTGAAATGGGTCTTACCCTCATGCCTTCGAATCGAGACAGAGCCCGCAGTGGCCGGAGGGCACGGAGAGTCCGAAGGGCTTTGAGGGATGCCACGTCTGAATAGTTGAGGATCTTTGCTATGAGGCTTGTCAGGGAGATCTGGTACAGGCAGAAAGCAATGCATTATCCTGGAGTTCTAGAACGTCGGCTGGTGGAAAGAGAAAGCACCTCTATGCCCCACCTCCCAGTCTCTGCTCTGTCTATTTAGTCCAGGGGAAATTCTAGAAAGTCCTTTGCTTTTACTGAATTAAAAGGCTTATTAGCATATACTAATTACACGCAATTATGGATTTAATTATGTTTTCACAAGTATATAGAGTATATTTTAATCACATTCACCTTCCATGATTCTGTATTATCTCCCTCATCCTCCACTGATCCCCTTCTCTTCCAATTATTTTTATTTTCATGCTGTGTGTGTGTGTGTGTGTGTGTGTATGTGTTTGTCTCACACGGAGCTTCAGTGGATTGCCTACAGGAGCACGGGCAGCTAACTAGTGGCTACACCACTAAGAAAATGTCTCTCCTTCCTTTAGCAATCACTAGTGATCTATAGAGCCTCAGGGATGGGCGGGGCCTCGTGAGCCCCTCCTCCATCACGACAGGATATTGATGGGCTCAGTCCTGTTCAGGTGACAGCCGCTGTGAGTTCAGGAGTACAATGTCCCCACACCCCAAAGACAGCATTTCGCAACACTCCACCCCCTCCTCTGGATCTTACACTCTTTCCGCCCCATCTTCTGTGATGGGCTCAAAACCTGTTCATTACTCACACAGACTTCTGGACATGTGTCTTAGCTAGGGAGGGTTTCCATTGCTGTGAAGAGACACTATGTCCACAGTAACTCTTACAAAGGAAAACATTTAACTGGGGCTGGCTTACAGTTTCAGAGGTTTAGTCCATGATCATCACAGCAGGACATGGCAGCATGCGGCCAGACATGGTGCTGGAGAAGGAGCTGATAGTTCTACATCTTGATCCACAGGCAACAGGAAGTGAACTGTGTCATTGGGTGTAGCTTGAGCAAAGGAAACCTCAAAGCCCATCCCCACAGTGACACACTTCCTCCAACAAGGCCATACCTATTCCAACAAAGCCACACCTCCTAATAGTGTCATTCCCTATGGGGGCCATTGTCTTTCAAACCACCACAGCAAGAAAATATGTTCTCACCCATTACTATCCCCAGATATATGTGGCCAAACTTGTTTTTCCCTCCAAGCTGGGCCCCAAGAGCCTTGATATTTTGATTGACTTCCAGAGATTTGGGGAGCTGATATCCCTTCATTGGACCTATGATTAAATCCCATTGTGGTGGTTTAAATGAGAAATGTCTCCCACAGGCTCATGTATTTGGATGCTTGCTCCCTAGCTGGTGGTACTGTTTGAGGAGGTTACGGACCCTTTAAGAGGTGGAGCCTTGCTGGAGGAAATGCATCACTGGGATCACTGGGGGCTGACTTTGAAGGTTTGTAGTCTTGTCTGCCTTCCTCCTCCTTCTCCTCCTCCTCCTCCTCCTCCTTCTCCTCGCCCCCCTCTTCTTGTGTGAGGGTGAAGATGTGATCATCCAGCTTCCTGTTCCTATTGCTGGGCTTTCCCTGCCTGATGTCACATTTCCCTGAGATGATGAAGTCTATCCCTCTGGAACCATAAGCCAAAATAAACCCTTTCTTCTCAAAATTGCTTTTGGACATGGAATTTTAATACAGCTACAGCAACAGAAAAGTAACTAATATGCTTATTCTGAGGGATTTAAAATTAGTCTTGATTGTATTTGCTTAGAAAATTGGGTTGGAATAAATCCTGCTTGTATGTATATGTTTAGGTCCCTCTTGGTCTCTGGCTTTTCAAGACCTGCTGGGTTACGACACTTTTGCCCTTTGTAAAACGTAGGAGTCAAATGGAAAGGTGGATTCAGACCACAAGTCAGCTAGTTCTCACAGGTGGACAGTTGTCTGAGATCTAGCTTCAGTAGACATCTGAGGTTCAACTGAGCAGTGAGTCCCTGTTAGTCTGCCAGTTCTCTTTAGGTGGTATTTCAAGGACAGCAAAGGTCACAGGCTGTCATGAAAAATCAGTCACCCCTTGCAGGAACTTTCAAGGTACTAGGGGGAGACATTCTGGTGACAAGCTTAGCTTGATAGGGCTGTGACCCAGACACACAACATCCTGCATGGTGCTGAATTAAGGCTTAAATTACTTACTCTGCCACTGTACCAGGACTCTAGAAAACAAGAGATTGACACGTAGGTCCTTGTGTCTGAAATGATACCCATTCTCTGAATGGGTGGCCTATTCTACCAGGCCAACAGCTACCACAACAAACAGAATAGAAAAGACTTCCTTCTTGCATTAACACAAGGCTCCAGACACCGTCAGGCACCCAGCTGTCTGCCTGGCTGTGGACAGCAAGGTTCAGGGCCAGTTTCACGTCAATCTTTTGCACATCCTTCAGGGAAGGCTGTTTCGTGTTCCAACTTTGCATATGGAGCAGACAGCCCTGGCAAAGTCCACCTCCTGTATTGCTCAGGCCGCCAGGTCCCCAGCTTACTGGTCAGCTTACCTCTCTCCTCCACACTCTATCATAATCCTGGTTATGACCCTGGTTCCCTACACTTCCACTCTTCATTGGGACTTTAGCATCTCGGGTAAGGTCCTGCCCTCAGCCTGGGTCATGTGACCACAGCCTGCCTTTCTAGCCACATCCCACCCACAGATTCTGCTCAGATCAATGGTTCTCCATGTCTACCCGTGGCCGAGGTTATGCTTTCAGGCAGGATTGGCCTTCCTCTGGCACCTCTCTGCTCTCACTTCTATGCTCCACATTTAATGCTACCTCCTACCGGAAGCTTTCCAAGCCACTCCACTCATCAAGTGGAAGAATGCTCATGTTTCTGTGTCTCCTCAATGGTAACTGTCCTCAGCAGGGTTCATCAACCCCACCCTTTTAATACATTTACTTGTCTGTGTCTGTCTTGCCTGTTGGAAGATTGAAGTGTAAACTCCTGGAGTAGATCTCTGTGGTGATGTATTGTATACCCTAATAAAGCTTGCCTGAGGATCAGAGGACAGAGCCAGCCACTAGATTAGACACAGAGGTCAGACAGTGGTGGCACACACCTTTAATCCTATCACTCGGGAGGCAGAGATCCATGTGGGTTTCTGAGTTCAAGGCCACACTGGAAACAGAGCCAGGCAGTGGTGGCACACACCTTTAATCCCAGTGCTGGGAAGCACACACGCCTTTAATCCCAGGAAGTGACGTCTGGGTAGAGAAAGGTATATAAGGTGTGAGGAAACAGGAACTCACTCTCTTTAGGCTGATGTTTTCGCAGAAGTAAGAACTAGTGGCTGGCTGTTCTGCTTCTCTGATCTTTCAGCTTTCACCCTGATACCTGGCTCTGGGATTTTTATTATAAGACATTAGAAATTTGAACAACAGATCTTTCTTTCCCTTTCCTCCATCTCCCTCCTCCCTTCTTTCCTTCTCCTCCCCTCTCCTCCTTTACGCTCTTTACTCTTCCTCTCCACTCCTCTCCTCTCTTCCTACCCTCCTTCCCTTCATTTCTCTCTCCTCTTCCCATCCATTCCATCCCCTTTCCTTTTTTTGGGGACAGGTCTTACTCTATAGCCCAGGCTAGCCCCAAACTCCCAGTCTTCCTCTGCCATCCTCTCCTGGGATTCCGGGCATATAACACTATGCCTGACTGTCTATTTATTGCTTTTGTGTTTCCTGGACACTCCACATAGCAATTTTGCATTTACATGATTTAAATAAATATTTCATAGATGCAAGAAAAGAAAGAATTGCTGGGTAGTGGTAGCGCACATCCTTAATCCCAGCACTTGGGAGGCAGAGCCAGGCGGATCTCTGTGAGTTCAAGGCCAGCCTGGTCTACAGAGCGAGTTCCAGGACAGGCTCTCAAGCTACACAGGGAAACCTTGTCTTGAAAAAAGAAAGAAAGAAAGAGAGAAAGAAAGAAAGAAAGAAAGAAAGAAAGAAAGAAAGAAAACAAAGAGTCATGTTGAAATGGGTGAAAAGACAACCCAACACAAAGCAGCTAGGTGGAAGAAGGGTCTAATTGGCTTATGTTCCAAGTTACAGCCATCGGTGGGAAATTCAAGGCAGAACTCAAGCAGCGATTAACATCACACCCACAGCCAGAGCAGAGACCAATGAAGGGATCGCTGCCTGATTTCTCACTGCTTCTGCCCATCTGTCTTCACTGCTGTACAGTACAGGGGCCAGCCCATGAAAGGGTGCAGTGTACCTTCAGGGTGGGTCTTCCAAACCCATTTAACAACCAAGGCAATCTCCCACAGACGTGCCTACGGGCCAACTGGATCTAGATAACTCTCTCTTCCCAGGTGATCCTTGGTGGACATTTAAAACTGACCATCAGAGATTGGAAAAGGAAGTATGGAAAGATTGTAGACCATAGGATAAAAGGACGAATGAGTAGATGTATGCTTGGATAGATGATGAGTAAGTGGGTGAACAGAAGGTTAAGTGACTGGCTATTTAGTTAGAAGGAGCATCCAAAGAGATATAAGGGTTAAACACCAATTGGCGAATGGACAGAGGAAGGCAAGGATAAAGGGAAGAGAAAAAGATGAATGGAAAGGGATAGCTAGAAGGAGAAGGGCAGATGAGAGAAGTGAAGATGGATGGGCTCTTGGAAGAAGAAAGGAAAGAAGGAAGAAGGGTTAATAGTGGAAGAGATGGGAAGCGGGAGTGTGGAAGGAAGGACAGACAGTCACAATGAAAAAGAGGCTGCTGTTTTTTCTCCTCCTCCTCCTCCTCCTCCTCCTCCTCCTCCTCCTCCTCCTCCTCCTCTTCCTCCTCCTCCTCCTCCTTTTTCTTCTTCTCCCTTCTACTTCTAGTACTACCACTACCTTTTCTTCTTATTCTTTTTGAGACAGTGTCTCTTTACATAGCCTTGGCTGCCCTGGGACTCACTCTGTAGACCAGGCTGTCCTCGAACCCATAGAGATCCATCTGCCTTTGCCTCTTGAGTGCTGGGATTAAAGGGGTGCATCACCATGCCCAGCTTAAGAAGAGACTTCTTAAGGTGATCAGCATTGGAAAACAATGAAGTCTACACAAGCAGAGCTCTTGACAGGATGCAAGACAGAAAAAATCATTTTCTTCTTATTTGTGAATAATTATTTCACATGCACAGAATTGTCACCTGTGACTCAGATTTCAGGCCTCTCAGAGAGTCCCTGTAGCACAGTGACCTGATACCACTGGCATCAGGAGAGAAGGGAGTTACATGCAGGCCTGTGGTGGAGGTATTGCCAACTTATGCTAGACAGAATGTTTTGTACTGGACCCCAGTCAGCTTCAGGAGGCACATACCAGACATAGACATGTTTTCTGACATGTCTGATTGATGTGCAAGACCCTGGTGCCGGTGGCTGCTGGAGGAGGGAGACAGAGACAACCCATGGCTCACTTTGCTCATAGAAATCCTCAGCTAGACAGCAGTGAGCAAGTAACACAGGTTGCCACATTGAAAAGTCAAGGAGATAGCCTAAAAGGGGGCAGAGCAGTGGAGTGGTTAAGATGTGTGAGTGATAGCAGAATGTGTGGGGGGCGCATGCCGACCCACTGATGCAGAGTCCCTACCCATGAGCTCCAGCAGGACCTTCTCTTGCCTTTGGTGTCACAGAGAGCCAGTGTCCTCAGCACAGTTCACAACCACAGTTACACCTTGGAAATGACTGGAAACACCTACAAATACTGTTGCCAGGAGCTCGCCCAAGACCAGAAAGACCAGACCCTCCCCGTGCCCTGCTTGCCCAGCATGTTTTTAAAAGCTCCATGGGTATGTTACATGCACAGCCAGGGCTGGAGACCATGAAGCAACAGGCAGGCAGGCTCTGTTTGAAGACCACGGCGCCCTGAGGTCCAGAGCCCTGGCAATGGGTGAAAGAACAAGGAAGCTTGTGCCTGTGCCGACTTGCTTTGGATATGAAGGCAGAGGGCTGGAGTAGTTTTACCCGACAGAATCTGGAGGCCTGCAGCTTCACTGGAGGGTCACAACTAAGTCCAAATTTTGAATTTCCCAGGCTTACCACTCTTTGACATGCAAAGTTATCCTGACTTCTCAGTGCTCAAAGCAGTCCCCGAGAGACAACTGTCAGAGCCACATCTGTACTAGCTGCAGCTCCCGTTCACGGTGAGATCCCAGCACCACCCCCACGGTGCTCACAAGAGCCACTCACGTTCACAATGAGGAAGTCCAGCCAGCACCAGGCATTGGTGAAATATTTTTTGAAGCCATAGGCCACCCATTTGAGCAACATCTCAAACACGAAGATGAAGGTGAACACTCTGTCGGTGTACTCCAGCATAGACTTCACTCGGGGCTTTTGTTCCAGGTAGTTATCCTCAAAGGCCTGCAGGGAAGGGAGGAGAATGCCCATAGCACTGGGGTCCTGACCCACTGCAAGGACCAGCCAGCCCTGCCCACCACCTCCAGAGAATAGCCTTAGTAGCTGCCATGGCCAAGTTTTCTTTCTTTACTCTGAGGATCCAAGCAGGACAGCGGAGGATGCACTGTGGGATATAAACCAAGACATTGCAGCCCCCAGGGACACACAGATACTTCACAGGGCTGTTGGATACAAGTGAGAAAAGAAACCTCAGATTGGATTTTGGAAGTGAACCAAAGGGATATTTGCAGTGACTTATTTTTAAAAATAAAAGCATAGAGGGATGTCCACAGGCAGTCCACAAGAAAGATTCGCCAAGAAACTTCTGAAAATGAGTGTTCTATCTCACAGGTAATCAAGGAAATAAAAATTTAAAAGAGGTGCCAACTTTTCCTTTTATCAAAGATAAAGATGAAAAAGAACAGAGATGGACCCCAGTGTTGGTGTGTCAGTTGGGGATTCACTCCCAGGAATGACTGGGGTTGTAAAGTAGCTAGTCAATCTACCTTTAAAAATGTGCTAAAGATACGGGGTGCTATCAGTGTCCACATGATTTTCCATGAGGCTTCAACCCCCCAGCTGCCAGGGGTGGCTTTATGGCTTGGATCAAATTGAGTCTGCTTTGTGACGTGCTTCATAGGTTAGACCCCCACCTCCAGGATGGTCCTAGCCATTGACATTGATGCTTGGGTTTATAAGATCTGGTTTGCCTCCACGTGGGACAACTCTGTGGTGCCCTGAGTGGTCAGGGCTCCTGTGGGATCAGCTGAGGCCGGACATGACCTCTCAGCTGCTTCTCCTACCACCCTGCTGTCCTGTTTCATCCGTAAGTACACCTCAATAAACTGCTGGATCAAAAGACATTGGTTCAACCTCTCGGACCAAACCTAAGCCAGGCGGGCATTCAGAAATCTCCAGCAAGCAGCGTCTCCAGCCTCCACTCAACATCTTCGACCATCATTCAACATCTCTGTCTAGTATTCAATATTCTTGACAATCATCAGATATCTCTGATCGTCATTCAACATCTGTAACAGTCATTCAAAATCTCCAACCATCATTTGATAACTCTGACATCATTCAATGTCTCCAATGATTTTTCCATATCTCTGAAATCACTCAGTATTTCTGACAATCATTCAATATCTCTGATTGTCATTCAAAATTTCCAACAAGTATTCAACTTCTTCAAGGCAGTGCTGAAGATGTGTGATCTGTGTGAGGTGTGAATATAGGTAATGACTGAATAAATGATGGCAACATTCCTATAATGAAGCATGTTGTGGCTGTTACATGAGTTTGTATGAGCATATTTTCTGAGGAAATTTCTTGAGAAACCATAGAATGCACACATACATTTATTTTATATTTCTATATTCCATGTATAAGAAAGCTGGGAAGAGCTACACCAAAGTATTTTCAAAGTGAGTTTCTCTTTGAGTGACAGGAAAATGGCTGATTTTTTTTCCTTTATCTTTTTCTATAATTTTCAAGTTTTTTTTTTCATTTTACTTTGTCAGATGAAAATCCATGTTATTTTTTTAAGCACTCAGAGCAAAAGCATAAAGAAGACTAAATTTGGTGCATGTCTATTTGGTCCCATAGGAAAGGAAATGGGGAGTGAAGGGGAGCTTCTGGGGGTGGGGCTGGGCAGAACAGCTGTTTCAGGATTTGGGGTCCCCTTGGGAATGGGGGAGGCTGGCACTAGACTGTGGAGAGAAGGGGGAGCAGCAGCGGGGGGCAGAGAACAAAGAAGGGGACCTGTGGGGAGGCTAACGGGAAGAGAGGAGCTGTGAGGGCTGAGGAAGGCATCCAGTCAACAGGTTTGGTCATTCCATCCACTCTCCTCCCACCTCCCCGAGCCCTGTTTCTTCCTTGAGGCTGAGGCCACACACTGAACAATTCTGGCTCCCCTGGCCAGTCTGGCATTTAGTCACTTCCCAGATATTCAGTAGACAGTTTTGTTTTTAGAGAGCAAATGACACAGGACAAGCAAGACAAACAGACATGGGTAGAGCTCCTAAACAGGACAGTGGGGCTCTAGTCCCAGCTCCTAAACAAATTAGCTTGGACCCCAGCTGAGTCTTGACACCACATTCTTATGTATGAAGCACAGCTAAATGGGGACAGTGAGTCCCTTCCAACGTCCATGTTCACTTTGCTTGTAGGATGGGCACTCAGTACTACAGTGGGCCTAAGTCCATGGGAAGAGAACCTTCTCTCCCTGTTCTTCAGGGTCCAGCATTCAGCCAGCAGCCTCTGGAGTATTTCAGAACTCCCCAAGTTTCTATTTCCTAGGACATTGCTGTTCAGTTTGGCTCTAGGCTGCCAGTGTCAGCCTCAACCTGTGGCTTGTTGGAAGTGCAAGTCCTCAGATTCTGTCATCAAGCCTTTAAACTGGACCTGTGTTTCCACATGCTCTCCAGATGACTTGAGAAAATGATGCTTGAACAGACTGTGAGGCCTGAAGAAGTAGCAGGCATGTGGTTTGTTAAGAAAGGGAGAATGGACTCGATCTTCAGAAAAAGCCAGTGTTTGGAAGGTCAGGGGGTAGAAAGCTAAGGGTCTGGGGAGCCATTATGGGTAAAGTTGGGTTTTGGTACTGCCTAATTGGTTACATCAAGAGAGTCCTCTAACCATTTGAGTCTTAGTTTTCCGTCTATAAAGTGGGAAGCACACACTCATTGCTTGAAAAGCTTGTATCTAGGTTTAGAGTGCCATGTGAGGGGCGTGCTGAGCACCTCCCATGAGGTACACTGGGTGAAAGTTTTCCTCCCATCTGTAGCCTGGGGACTTTCAGCTCAAGTCTTGGGGGCAGCACACTGAGAAAGCTCCAAGGCCTTTAGACGGAAGCCCAGCCCAGCCGGAGGCCATTGAGTCAGGGACCCCACTTTCCCTTACCAGCGCTCCGCTGCTGAGCAGGATCATGAAGATGATGAAACTCTCAAACCAGCTGTGCTCCACGATGCGGTAGCAGGTTTTACGCAGCTGCCAGGCTGTGGCCCACGGAAACTTACTGGTATTCACTTTGCAGCAGGGACAGTGGCGAGTGCAGCCTAGAGGGAGAGGTGGTGGACAGTGTCCTGGTTAGCTTTAGTTGTCAATTTGACACATAAATTGCCCTATGGGCATATCTGTGGGGTATTGTCATGACTGCTAACTGATGTGGGAGAACTCAGCCCACTGTGGGCAGCACCACTCCCTAGGCAGGTGGTCCTGGACTCTGTAAGAAAGCTATCTAAGTATGAACCTGTGGACAAGCACCAACAGCATGCTTCAAGCTCTTGCTTGAGTCCCCCACCTTGACTTCTTCTCAAAGTGACTGTGACTTGGAAGCCAAATAAATTCCTTGCTCCCCTCAGGTGCTTTCAGTCACAGTGTTTCATCACAGCACAGAAGGTGAACTAGAATAGATAATGAGGGGTAATCCAGTGGGATGACCGTTGTTCCAGCCTGCTGGGAAACCCACTTATGCACTGTTGGGTACCTGGGAGGCCACAGCCTCACCCACTCTGGAACTGGGGAGCCATGTGGCTGGGGTAGGGCCTGGGTCCAGCTTAGCCAAGTTCAAATGGAAGCGGAAACTCAACAAAATGTTGCTCCCCATAATTCCTACTTATTTAAAGTTACCAAGACCACAACTACCTTCATATCAGGAGGCATTTGTTTATTCATCCATCACACAAGTGTTTATGGAGACTGTAATGTGCCTCTCTTTTGTAAATGCGGAGGGGAAAGTGAATCAGTCAGGCTCCACTTTTCAGAACGACACCAAAGATGCCATGGAGCAGACACCCGTGGCCCTCCTGTGGTCCTTTACGTTTCCAACCAGTTCACAGTGAAACCATTGTGGCAGGTGCCTTTTCCCTTTCAAACTCAAGAGGGTTGGCTTATAACCTTTGCAAGGCATTCCAGAGGGTGAGGAGGGTGGATGGTGCAGTGAGCCTGTTCTCGGGGCATAAGCAGTACTTGTGTCTGGCTCAGGTATCTCAAGCCTGAAGTGAGCCTGCTTGTTGGTTCTCATGGATGCCAGGCCATGGTTCTTCACACAGAGGTGCTTCGGTGGGGGCTGGGTGGGATTCTGACCCTGATTAACGTGAGCATGAGGAGGTCCATGCCCCTGGTACCTTCTGTGAAGCAGTCATCTGGTTCTTCCAGGTCATCCGCCAGCTCGGGGATCTTCCTCAGGATCTCCTCTGGATCTGGGCAGTCCACTGTGCTGCCCTCAGAAGAGCTTGTGTCATCCACTCCCTGAGGGCAGAGGTTCAGGGCAGTGAACATGGCTCTTTGAAGAACCTGGGGCATCTGTACATGGCAAGGTTAGGCTCCTCAGGGCCCAGGCTCTGCTGTCTACTGCCTTGGCACCCTCATGTGTTTGGGACTCAGCAGCTAAGGCCAGGACATGGATGCTCCCTGTGGAGCCCTGTGGCTTAGCCGGGCCCTGATGGAGAGCTGGCAATGGCCCGAGACACTGTAATTACACCCATAAAGATGCTCAGCTTTCAATGCACTTGAATATTTAATCGGGGAGCTGTGTTGTGGGGCCCTGTTGTCCTCCCAGTGGCACTGGCCTGTAATGTCTCCAGACGAATTCAATTAGGAGGCAGAGCGGCTCTCACGTTAGTGAACCTGATCACTCGGCTAATGGAGAGCCAAATGGTGGGGTGGGTCCCCATCTGTCACTGACAGGCCCCTCCCTGCCTGGCCAGGGTTATGGCCAAGAAAACAAAAACAGAATTAAAACCTACACTCAGAAGTTATGTGCCGAAAGCGCAGAGTAGGGAGAGCCAGCCAGGGGGTCCATAGAACAACTTAGAAGGGACATGATGCCCACACGCAGCATGTGACAAGCCTCAGCCACCAGGGACTACACGGCTTGTGTTGAGGGCCCCCAAAGCCCATCACAGTCCACTCTCTTATCTTAGTCTGCCGCGGTCAGCCTCGCCTGGGCTCAAAGCCAGTGGCTGACATTCCTCACACTGAAGAGCTCGATAAGTGTGTGGGGGTGAATTGTGTTCGCCTTATCTTAGCCCCGTCCAGTGGCTGTCACACAGCTGCACTTGGGGGCGAGGTGTCAAGTTAAAGTCTGGAGTTTTCTTATAGTGGCAGTGAGAACACTAAAGAGCTGGTGCTTGTGTGTGTGTGTGTGTGTGTGTGTGTGTGTGACCGTGTGTGTGTGTGTGTGCGTGCGTGCGTGTGACCGTGTGTGTGTGTGTGCGTGTGTATGTGTGTGTGTGTGACCGTGTGTGTGTGTGTGTGTGACCGTGTGTGTGTGTGAGACCGTGTGTGTGTGTGTGTGTGTGTGTGTGCGTGCATGTGTGTGTACGTGTGTGTGTGTGTGTGTGTGTGAGACCGTGTGTGTAGGGGTGTGTGCACTCACATGCATGTGAGGGTGAAACCTGAGGCTAAAGTTACATGTCTTCCTCAGTTGCTCTCTGTCTCTCTGTCTGTCTGTGTCTGTCTCTGTCTCTGTCTCTCTCTCTGAGACAGGCTCTCCCACTGAGCGTGGAGCTCACCAACTTGGTTAGATTGGAGGGCCATCAAGCACCAGGGATCCTCTCGTTTTCCCCTCCCCCTCCACAGTGCTGGAATTATAGGGGTGTACTAGCATGCCCAGCTTTTTACATGGGTGCTGGGACTACAAAGCCAGGTTCTCTGCATGCTCATCATCAAGTGCTTTACCGACGGAACCATCTTCTTGCCCCAGACTCTGAATCTTAATAGGCATCTCTTTCCACTAGACTTTCCCCCAGGGTTTGTAAGTGACACCACGGTTTATTTTTGCCTCCTCCAGCATCCCACAGCTGAGTGCTCTCCCTGCTTGGTTTCTGTGAGGCTGTCAGTTCAGTGTGCACCTGTAGACAGCCTCCCTCCACCCCAGGCTGTTTTTGGCTAGAGAGAATGATGTGGACAAAAGAGAGAGGGGAGCATCCCCAGGAAGACTCTCTCGCCCAGGAAACACCTCCGACTCTGTTGTCTCTGAGAGATTACCCGACTCTCTTTGTTCCCTGCCTTTTGTTCCCTTTTTTCTCGGCTGTCATTTTCTGGGCACTTACTCCATTTCAGACAGGAACTGAACATTTGACGAGCGGCATCTCATTTAAGCTTCCAAATAACCTTACCAAATAGGTGCTGCCATGAGTTCTATAGATGAAGACGCAGGCTTGCGGAGCAGGAGCTGGCCCTAGGTCCCACAGCCTGGGGAGCCACACACTCTTTCATCCCATCCTTACAAGTAGCTGGGGGTGAAGTTCAACAGCGTAGCATTGACGTGTGATTAATTAAACGTGTGATTAACCAGGGGTTGGCAGAGGCTTAAAAGGAGGTCCTGTGGCCAGGGTGCTGTGTTCTCCAGCCCCCATCCTCCAAGAGTACACCGCTCTTTATAGTATCCGTCCAGCTGTCGAACCTTGCTAGGAAGCATGCACACCTACCTCGGCAGGGACCTGAGGGGTGGCCTCACTTTTCCATCCCTCACCCAGGTATGAAGCCAGGTCCTCCGAGGACATCCCAGAGCCTGGGCTATTAGGTACTTGGTGGTCTTCACACCTTTGGACTTGCGGCAGCTGTTCCTGCTGCTGGCAAGAGAGGGTCCATATGGGTAACAGAGTCAATTTTACTTGATCGTTTCCAAATCTGAAGGGCTTTTGCAGCTGACAGGCCTCCAGAGCTAACTAAGGTCCTCATACATGCACTTTACATGCATATATCTATGTGTGTGAAGTAAGCCTGGAGGCTATAGGTCTGTATATAATGCCTGACTCCATTTGCAGCTATATGACCTTAGGAAATCTATTTAATTTTTCTGATCCTTTTTTTTTTGTTCCATCTGCAAAATCAAGAAGGTGAGATTCACTTCATTTTGTTCTTTTGGTCACTAAATATATTAATGCTTTTAAAGCACATTGCAGGAGATTTGGTTCCACAGATGATAACCATGGCCATCAGTACTTTGCCAGAAGTCAAGCTGGTCATGAACTAAGGTCATCTGAACACTCTTACCCCAAGGACCCCAAACTAACTGAACATGCGCCTGAGCGACAGACAACCATGAAAGAGTTTGTGTCCCTTACTCCTGGGAGGTGACACTCTGGCCCCAGCTGTCACTCAGACAAAGGAATCTAGAAAATGATGGTTGATAGCGGCAGCTGCTGGAGCGTAGACGGCAGCTGTGGGAGGGTGATGGGAGAGCCTGGCCAGCAGCCCACGTGTCCCTAGGGATGCTCAGGGACCCCTGTACCCCTCGTTGAACACAATGGATGCCCTGAGTCACTGAGGTTAATGAGGGCTGCTGTATCAGCTTAAGGCGCTAGGAACCTGTGCCAGGTTTTGAGAAATATGCATTATCCGAAGGCTTCAGGGTTCCTTGAACTCTTTGGTTCTGAAGGGAATGACATTTACTCCTGACTTCTCTTGTCTGGAAAAACTCTGTAAAGGTGCCAGGATGGGGAGGTCTTTCCCTGATGCAGGAGGAGATAGATGAGCCTGCTTCCTGACGACACCCTGGTTCTGGAGCATACCCTTAGCAGCTCATATAAGAGCCTGAGCTACTGGAGCAGGGGCAACATGTGAAAGACATGTGATGGCAAAGGCCTTGGAGTGGTCTGGGCTCAGCTGCTGCCCCTGCTCCCATTTGTCTCCCTGGGGATGCTGACCTTTTCTCCTAGGCCTTGCTGAGGTGAAGTGGTGCCTCCTTTGGAGTGCTGGGCATGGTTTCAGTTTCTGTTTGGCTGGGTTGCCCAAGCCTGGCTTGCCAGGGGCTCACAACTCTGTCACCTTGTTGGAAAACCTCTCTGATGGTTAATCTTCATCGCCCACTTGGCTGGATTTAGAATCACTATGGCAACATACCTCTAGGTGTGTCTTTGAGGAGGGAAGACCTACCCTGAATGTGGGCAGTGCCCCTGCACACTGGGGTCCTGTACTGAACAAGGAGGAGAAAGTGAACTGAGCACCAGTATTCACCTCTGTTCCCTAACTGTGACCCAATGTGACTATATCGTCCTCACCAGGCTGTGAGCCAAAATGAGTTCTTCCCCCTTTAAATTCCCTTTATCAGGTATGCTGTCCCAGTGATGAGAAAAGTAACTAACAGCCTCGATATCAAAATTTGTCTTCTACCTAGCCGGGCGGTGGTGGCGCAGCCTTTAATCCCAGCACTCGGGAGGCAGAGGCAGACGGATCTCTGTGAATTCGAGGCCAGCCTGGTCTACAGAACAAGATCTAGGAAAGGCGCAAAGCTACACAGAGAAACCCTGTCTCGAAAAACCAAAAAAAAAAAAAAAAATTCTCTTCTACCTAGAGTCACTCTCTGCCAAAGCCTCCCCCAACTTCCTGCAGCTGTCCGTCCACTGAAGAGAACTCTTACCTGTCCTTTGGGGCTCTCTTCCTGCCAAGAGCTCTGAGAATTCTGCTCAATGTCTTCCTCAAGCTCGTCGAGATCAGATTCTCCCTCGGCAATGGGCACAGAGACCCACACATTAGCATCGGTGATGAAGTCCCTGTGGTCCTCCTTGGGGCCACCGAGAGCTGGTTTTGCCGAGTTCCCCACCGCGGTGCTCACGGCATCAACAGCAACGTGGTTCTCGGCTTTGGAGCTGGTGAGGGAGGGTTTCACCCCAAGCTGGGGCTCCACCTTCGGCCAGCGGAGCCGGCAGTGGCTGCCGAAGTAACTGGAAATGGCCTGACTGGCCCGCTGGCCAAATGCCTGAATCCTGGCCAGTGCTACCTGCAAGTTGTTCACCTCCCCATCATCCTCAGGGGCCGTGAGATTGTCAGCACTGAAGGAGTTCAGCAGCAAGGCGATGAAAAGGTTGAGCACCTAAGAGAAGGTGTGGAAGGGAAGACATATCCATCACTTTGCATCAGCAGTTGGGAAATAGAGAGGGGCAGATGCTCGTCTTTTTATTCAGGGCAGGATGCTAGCATGTGAGATGGTGTCACCCACACTCAGGTGGCCCTTCCTTCCTCAGTCAAACCGCTCTGGAAACGCCTGCACAGGCACACCCAGAGGTGAATCCTAGGTGATTCCCACCACAGAGTCTCTCCAGTGCCTCACTGGCAGTCTTGATCACTCAGGCCTCCTGTGGCCTGGGCTGCCCCTGCTCACCTGGAAGACTCATATCTCGGCAGAGTGTATACCCTGGGCACCCTGAGGAGAGTTTGGGGAGGTCTTGGGTACCCTGCCTCATGAGGACAAGGCTTAGATACCTCACCACAGTGGGGGGTCATGCTGACAAAGGGACCTTCAGAGGATGGTGAGCTCAAGTGGTCTGTCACCAAGGACTAGCAGAAGGCATTTGTGTCCCCAGGGACCAGGACGGGAAACAGACTAGTGAAATACGTGTTTACCCTCTCAGCTGAGCTTTCTCATGTCTTTAAGACAGACACAGATGGATTAACTTCTAGAGTCCACTGTTCCTTTTGCATAAGAAAGGCACACTTAGGTCACAACCTCCCCTCTCCTATCCCCACAGAGCCCATGGCTACACAGGCACTCATAGGTAGAGGGGGTGGAGATGGGCTGAGGAGCTTAGCTGGGGTAGAGAAGGGGTACTAGGACTAATTGGTTCTCCAGAGGGATGTCCCCCAAACTGGGCACAGACTGTAATAATGTGATCCCCTGGGAACCATCCAGCTTATCTCTCCCTCTAGACCCAAGGGGAGAGCACTTCACTCTCTTGAAGAATCATTTGAGCACCTCAGACCAGGGGAGAAATTTTTCTTCTACAATAGCCACCATCCATTGAGTTCCTAGACACGGCACCAGGAAATCTGCATATGTCACCCCTGTAATTTAATTCTGCCCGTACACCCATGAGTAAACACTGCTTTCTTGGTTTAAAGCAAATTAGGGCTTGAGAAAGTCACTCTTTCGTCCTGAGTCACTGAGCTAGAAAATGCTGGAGGGGGATTTTCCTGCTCTGTCTACAGGCTTGTTCCTGGCAAGCCAGGCTGCCCCCCTGAAGCACATGTCTTAGTATGTGTCCCACGTGACTTCGACAAGTTTGGAGGCACTCCAACTATCCAACAGTGTATGCATGTCTATATATGTGAGGATGTGCCTGTGGGTGCCTGAGGGCAAGCCCTGCTGTCATTCCTCAGAGGAATCCACCTTGTTTTTGGGACAGGGTCTCTCACTTGCTTGGAACTCACTAAAAGGGGGAGGCTGGCTGGACAGCAAGTGCCAGGGATCTATCTGTCTCTGCCTCCCCAACACTGGGGTGACAAGAGCGTGCCATCATGCCTGTTTGTTTTTTTGTTTCTTTTCTTTTTAGGGTGGTTTCTGGGGATTGAACTTAGGTCTTCATGATCATACAGCAAACACTTCCTGACGGGCGTGTTCCCCCAGCCTGTAATTCGACCTCTGTGGGCTCACTACTCACCACTAGGTTGCCCAGCACCATCACAGTCAAGAAGAGGACGAGGCAGATGGATTTCTCGCTGACTTGCATGCAGACCCACATGTTCTCAATCCACTCTCCGCAGAGGATCCGGAAGATGACGAGGAAGGAATGGAAGAAGTCACACATGTGCCAGCGGAGCTGCTCGTCATTCCACAGAGCGATGCCGTCCTTGCCACACCCATAGTCCTCCCCGAGAAGCTGCTTTCCAACCAGGGCAAAGATGAAGACAATGATGGCCAGGATGAAGGTCAGGTTGCCCAGGGCCCCCACAGAATTCCCAATGATCTTGATGAGTGTGTTCAGGGTGGGCCAGGATTTGGCCAGCTTGAAGACCCGCAGCTGTGGAAAAACAAACACCGTCTCAGGTCCTGCTTGCTCTTCTCACTACCTTCTAACTGAAGTCTTGACTGGAAACCGAATGTGTGGGACAAGCCTCCAGTTTAGTGTATTTATAGGATTCCTGTGTGTGAGAACGAGTGGGTCTCTGATTCTTGTGCTTTCTCTTGGGCTCTTTTCCTTCTGTTTGTCTTGTCCAACTCTGACATGATAGTTTTTGTTTTAGCTTACATTTTATTTTGTTATGTTTTATTATTATCCCTTAGAAACCTGTTTGTTTTGGAATGGATCTGGATGGGGGAAGAAGTGGAGAGCAACTGGGAAGAGTAGAGAGAGGGGAAATTGTAATCAGGATACATTATGTGAGAAAAAACTATTTTTGATAAAAGGAAAAAAATAGTAATGTGGATAGTGATTGAGGCAGACATATGATGTTGACCTCTGACCTTCACAAACACATATATGTATAGTTGTCCACACATGAACGCATAGACATGAACACACACATGCACACACGTACACACACATACAGAGTCTTAAGTATAGACCCAAATAGGCTGAGGTCTATAACAGGGCAAAAGTACTATGCACAAAGATGCATAAACATTTGAAAACACGTTTGTGTGATCCTCTAGCTCTCCAGAAAGACATACACAGCCTCCACTGTCAGTGAGTCAGTCAACATGTGTGGATGGAGCACCTACTAGGGGACACCCTCAGGCCTAGGCGCTAGGATGTGGTGCTGAACAGAAAACACAGCAGCCACTCCATCACCCACACACAAGACAAACCCTGGGAGAGCAGGTGCAACGTCCACACTGTGTCGGTCGGCTTGTCTGTGGGAGGAGCAGCCATGCTAACATCAGGCCTGATCTGAAAGGGACTCTTCATAGTGGAGACAGAGAGTAAAGGACCAGGCCTGAACTGGACAGAGGCAGCTGGCAAACAGAGAAAACGGAACTGCAGTCATTCACTGGAACCCTTTGTGGAAGGTGTCAGGGAATGCAGACTTTCCTAAATAGAAGTCTTCATTCTCAGTTAGTTTTGGACAGATGAAAATGGACAGGAGAGATAAGGTCCTGACTCTGGATAGCAGCCACCCACCACACTGCAGAGCCTTGGGGACAGTGAGGGACACAGGGATGTGTTTATTGGCAACTGAGCAAAAAATCAGGTATCACACCCTAGTCAGAATGATTATTATCCAAAGAGCAAATGGCAGCCTGGACAGATGGCTCAGTGGTTAAGAGAGCAGTGGTTTGCAGAAGACCAGGGCTTGGCTCCCAGCACCCAACTGCCTGCAACTCCAGTTCCAAGGGATGATGCCCCATTCTTCTGGACTCCGGGGAGACTGCACTGACATGTACACACACACACACACACACACACACACACACACACACACACTCACTCACTCACTCACAAACACATACACACCTATATCAATATCTATCATCTATCTATCTATCTATCTATCTATCTATCTATCTATCTATCTATCTATCTATCTATCAATCTTCTATCTATCTGTGTTAGGCAATGACACTTTAATTGGACTTGGCTAAGAAAATTCATGGTTTCCTTAGATGAGGTGGAAGGGTTAGAAATTAACATTAGAACCTCCGCTGGGGCTGTGGCCAGGCAGTCAGCACACACTAGGGACAGTCCTCTGCTGGGCTGGGGCCAGGCATCCTCTGGCTCCTACGCATGCCCAAGTGAGCAGAAGAGGCAAGCAGTGCCCTTGTGTCCACACTCCCCACAGTCACCACCTTTGTCCCAGCTAACTGTGTGGTGATAGTGTGTTCCCCAAAATATTGTGCACTCTAATAAACTTATCTGGGGTCAGAGAACAGAATAGCCACCAGATATAGAGGCCAGAAAATGGTGGCACACACACCTTTAATCCTAGCATTCAGGAGGCAGAGATCTGTATGGATCTCTGTGAGTTCAAAGCCACACTGGAAACAGGCAGGCATGGTGACACACACCTTTAATCCCAGGAAGTGAGCCTTTAATCCCAGGAAGTGATGGCAGGAAGTATAAAGGTATATAAGGCGTGAAAACCAGGAACTAGAGTCTGGTTAAGCTTTTAGGCTTTTAGCAGCAGTTCAGCTGAGATCTATTTGGATGAGGACACAGAGGCTTCCAGTTTGAGGAAACAAGATCAGCTGAGAAATTGGTGAGGTGAGATTGGCTGTGGTTTGTTCTGTTTCTCTGATCTTTAAGCATTCACCCCAATAACTGGCCCTGGGTTTGTTTTTATTAATAAGACCATTTAAAATTCGTGCTACATAACTGTTCTCCACAGTCTTTGCCCAGTTTATTTTATGACCAAGAAATTCTTCACAGATCATGCAATAATTGATAAACAATCATTTTGGCAGATGCTGAATATCCATCTATAATTAATATACCACTTCTTTAATTAATCTCAGAATTAATATAAAAACTTCACTTTGAGGAAACAGGCTAGAGAGAAGCCATGGTATTTGTTTGGCTAGAAACTGACTTGGAGCCAATTTGTCTTAAACATCTTTTCTCTCCCTCCATTCTTCCCTCTGGCTCTCTTTTCATAACTCTTTCCCCTTCTCTCTTCTTTTTCTCCCTCCCCGCTCCCTCTCTGGGTCTCATGTAGCTGGGCTTGTTTCAGACCCACTATTTATCCAAGGAAGTCTGTGAATTCTCGATTCCCTTATCTGCTCTGGGATCACAGGGCCACTGCACCTGGTTTTATGTGGTGCTGGGATGGACCCGGCACTTTGTGTGTGCTAAACCAGAACTGATCTATGTTTTTTTTTTTTTTTTAAATGAGATGCTTTCCTTCTAGACTAGACTAAAAGCAGGTCTGATCTCCATGGAGGAAGTCACCAGTGGATGACGAACAAGGCTTGTGGTTGTAAAAGTTATCAGAACACAGGGGTACCTGATAGTGTATATTGGTTCTCCTTGGGTGTCTCCTCCAACCGAATACTGCAGGAAATGTTGGACAGTAAAAATCTTAAGCATACCAGTAACCCACGGATAATAAGCATTTCATTCAAATATTAAACAAATGTGAAGATTCAATTTTCTTCCCTTCAGACTCAAAGGAAGGCAGTTTCCATTGCTGCTGTGGGATGGTCTGTATGTCAAGTGTGTTGCTGATTGGTCAATAAATAAAACACTGGTTGGCCAGTGGCCAGGCAGGAAGTATAGGCGGGACAAGGAGGAGAATAAAGCTGGGAAGTGGAAGGCTGAGTCAGAGAGACACTGCCAGCCGCCACGATGACAAACAACATGTGAAGATGCCGATAAGCCACGAGCCACATGGCAAGGTATAGCTTTATAGAAATGGATTAATTTAAACTGTAAGAACAGTTAGCAAGAAGCCTGCCACGGCCATACAGTTTGTAAGCAATATAAGTCTCTGTGTTTACTTGGTCGGGTCTGAGCGGCTGTGGGACTGGCAGGTGAGAGAGATTTGTCCTGACTGTGGGCCAGGCAGGAAAACTCTAGCTACACAGTGTCACTTGCAAACACTTGGAGTTGTGCTGCCGGATTCTGGTGCTTGGAATAGAGATGGAGGCATTTTAATGCACAATATTTCCAGGTCTAGGCATAACACCCTCTGACTTTCTCTGCCTCTTCCACAGCCCCCACAGAAGCCACCCACTGAGGGGGGATATCATGAGATGGGATAATCCTGAAACCTGCATCACGCCCGTGGAGCAAACTCTCCAATCAGTATCAAGTATACTATGCCGCTTCTCAGACTTAGGAGTGTTCCTGAAACTAATTGTATTTATTTTGAATAGCCTAGAAATTGGTTCATTGAAAAGAGATGCTGCCATTTAAAAAACACAGAGTGTGTGCCACTGGCTTTGTGGAATACTGTGACCAACAGGAAAATGGATAGAAAAAGACATGGGAAGCGTTATTTCTGTCATTCAGTCGCAAACACATTGCTGCAATAATTCCAGGGTAGACCAAGAGTTTCCTGAGCCATCAGCCCTGAGAGGAGTGTTTGTAAAACCTGAGAGTTAGGAGGCCGGGGCCGAAGACCAGTGGGTAGAGTGCTTGCCTAATGCTCAAAACACTAGACTCGATCCCCAGTATTTCATAAACCAGGCATGGTGGTGCATACCCATAATCCTAGCACTTGGGAGGTGGAGGAAGGCAGATCAGAAGTTCAGAGTCATTTTCAGTTACAGAGGAAGCTAGAGGCCTCTTCTACAAGACCCCACCTCAAAAACCAAACCCAAAGGAAACACCTTGTATTTGAGTATCAGTTTGTGATTGACTGTTTGTCAAGATGTTCTAAGACAAACACATGATTTGGGAATATCTCACCAATTTACATGAAATGAAAAGCAGTAGAATCCAGACATTTATCTCCTTGAAGATTTGGGAAACCACATTGCTTTTAATAACCAACACCAGGCAACGAAATCACATCTTTGGGTATTGAAAATGAGTTAAAAATTCTAAGGAAAGGAAGCATTTAAGTCAAGATCACACTAATGATGACTCACCATTTCTTTTAAGAAAGAAAGGCTATGGGACAGGAAAGGAAAGAATTGAGAATTATGTCAGAGAATGTGCTTGGAGGGTGTACCACAATACACACCCGTAGCCAGCTAAGTGTTTAAAGGAATGATATCGCACAGCAAATCCCTGAGTGAAAAGGACTCAGCTCTCAGAACTTAGAAACCCTGCTTCCCATTTTTTCATACATGGGAGACAAACTATGAAGACTAAAAGGTCATCTTCAAGTGCAGCAGGTCCCTCCTTTAGGAGCCCAGCTAGGGCCCTGAGACCTGTATCCAACTGTGATATGGGTGAGAAACAGAACTTTATTGGATTCAGTTACTGAGATTTTGAGTTCTCTATTTACTGATTTTTTTTTTCTTTTTGGAGCTGAAGGTAGAATCCAGGTCCTTGTGCATGCTATAAAAGCAATCTATCACTGAGTTCAGCCCCCAATTAAAAAATATATAAAATTGAAATGCTTGCTAGGATAATAAGTTGGAAACAAATAATTGTTATAAAATGTAGTTGTCCTGGGAGAAAGTAAAGACTTTAGCCAACTTTAGATTTTGACTAAGTTAATGGCTGATGCTGTGATTTCTAAACCGACTATTCAAAGAATGAAAACAGGACATTTGGCTTCCAAATCAGTAAAGGGGGGGGGGACATAATCCAAAGAGATGTAGGGGGAGAGGAAGAGAAGAGAGGGAGGCTGGGAGAAAGGAGAGACAGAGGTCCAGTTGAAGACAGATGTTCATTTACTTTGAGGTAGCTGGACTCAGTGCTTAGACTGAGAGATGAAGATTAGGTTGTCAGAGTTGAGAAAGGACCGCAAATCTGACTCTATGATCCGCAAGAGGCACACAAAGGCTATAAGTAGAAGCATGGATACAAACATATTGGGCAAACTCTAAACCAGAAGAAAGCAGGTTCCTTAATTACTGCCAAGAAAAATAGACTTTTCTTTTTAAAAGGTAAAAACAATCTCTATAACACAAAGAAGCTTATTCTTAATAATAAAAGTTTGCTATTACCAGGAAGCTATAAAACTTAAAATATGTGTGCACTTGATAATCCAGACTCAAGGCAGAATCATGCAAGCAACAGATACACCATAATCATAACAGGGATATTTTTAAGCACGACTTTCTCAGTAATTGCTATAACAAGCAGTAGACAACAATAAGCGAGGATATGAAATGCAGCATGTCATAAAATGTCTCTACCCACAGCACAGAGGCAGTGCTGTAACCCATGAGTGCAGCAGACTCGTCCTAGTTAAGTGTGTGGGAATACTTCCGACATACTAAGCCAAAGAGAAGTGATGGGTAAAATGCAAAGCCTTGAAATCAACAGCATGCATTCTCTGACTTTAATATGACAGAGCCAGAACCCAATGACATGACTGGAAATCCCACACATGTCCTGGAATAAAGAACTTCTAATTAACCTTGGAGTCCAAGGATAAATCAAAGTTGAAACTAGGAAGCACTTAGAATCAAACAGGGGAAAATCGAGATTAAAGCAGTTCTTAGAAGGAAATAGAAGTCTTACATGAATATGTAAGAAAAAAATCGACCGAACATTGTACGTTAAGAAGCTAGAAAAAGCC
This sequence comes from Peromyscus eremicus, assembly GCF_949786415.1. Lineage (NCBI taxonomy): Eukaryota > Metazoa > Chordata > Mammalia > Rodentia > Cricetidae > Peromyscus > Peromyscus eremicus. The sequence goes on from NC_081422.1 coordinate 113,451,461, forward strand.
AGGCGGTGGTGGCACACGCCTTTAATCCCAGCACTCGGGAGGCAGAGCCAGGCGGATCTCTGTGAGTTCAAGGCCAGCCTGGGCTACCAAGTGAGTTCCAGGAGAGGCGCAAAGCTACACAGAGAAACCCTGTCTCGAAAAACCAAAAAAAAAAAAAAAAAAAAAAAAGAAGCTAGAAAAGAACAAAATATGTAGGATGGAGAATGTAATTAAGATAAGATGCACGATTAATTGAAATCGGAAAACATCAATGACGCAGAGAGGATCAACAAGCTACAAGTTGGCTCTTTGAAGAAGCTAATTAAATTGATGGCTCTTGTCGAGACTGATGAAGAATGACGGGCGCAAACGAGTCATCCTTACCGAGGAAGGTACGGCATAGACACAGTGACACAGATCCTCAGCAAATAAGAAGACACCCTCAACTTCATGACAATCACACCAGACAAGAAGAGTCCATCTCAAAACAACAACTTACCAAAACAAGCCTGAGAAATAAAACCCGACTCCTTTCAGAACATCAGGAGAACCAAATTGCTAAGGAAAGTCCTGATCCCACAGATAGCTTCCCTAGGGAATTCTACCAAACTCTCAAGGAACAAATGATTCCAGAATCACACCAAGATCCTGCATTAAAAAATAATATTTTTCAGCTTTTTTTTTTGCAGTGATTAACATATGCTTGATACCAAAACCTGGGAAGGAGTATGTAAAATTTAAAAACCTACAGACCAACTTATCAAAATGGATGCAAAAACCTTACAGATTACTAGCAAATTGAACCGGTTCACTTAAATTTATTAAACTTATTCATTTTATTAAAAATACATCACAAACAAATTGGATTTACTCTATGAATATAAAGATTCAGCAATAAAAACTCGATTTTAAAAAATAATGTGTCTGTGGGTGTCTGTGGGTGGGTATGTGCACTTGAGTACAGTTGCCAATGGAGGCCAGCAGAGGGTGAAGGATCCCCTGGAGCTGGAGTTAGAGGAGGTTGTAAGCCACTCAGTGTGGGTCACCTGCAACCAAATGGGTCCTCTGCAACAGCAGCACATGATTTTAACTACTGAGCCATCTCTCCAGGCCCCTATATGGTTATCTTTTTTTTTTTTTTTTTTGGTTTTTCGAGACAGGGTTTCTCTGTGTAGCTTTGCTTCTCTCCTGGAACTCACTTGGTAGTCCAGGCTGGCCTTGAACTCACAGAGATTCGTAGTTATCTTAATGTGATTTTCTATTTCTTTCAGGGGTAGAATAAATCCGATGTCTCTTTTCTTTTCTTTCTTTTTTTTGATTGATATAAAATATGAGATAGGAAGTGATGTTTCTGTTTGTGTATAAATGTGTAAAGATCAAATTAGGGTAATTAACATACATGTCATCTTCAACATTTATCATTTCTTTTTGGTGAGAACATACAGAATTCTCTCTTGTGCCACTTTGAAATATGCAATGCATCATTGTTAATTATTAATGTGGCGATCATACATGCAGAACAATGATCTGATAAAATTAAAGATCTATTCATGATAAATACTTAACAAAAGAAAACTGATAAAGGTTTTTCATTAAAGAAAAAGCTGTTGAAATATTGAAGATATTGTCTTTGCAGTTAAGAAAACAAGGTCATTTGTTATTAAGACTTCTTTTCAGCGGGTACTAGATGTCCTAGCTGGTACGGTCACATAGTAAGAAGAATCAAGTGGCGCAGGGATTAGAAAAAAAATGTATTGTTTGCACATGATATGATCATGTTGAAGAATCTAAAAGACTCCATGGATAATGAATCATCAGGATTAAGAAAGGGAACTTCTGGGTGCAAAAAAATAACTATCAGAATACTGGCTCAAATTAGCAAAGACTATTTCAAAATGTAAGATCTGTATGGAGGAAATGATGGAAAAATCATAAACTTGGAAGGCTGAACTAGATGGAGAGTGTGTTGTCTTTATAGATCAGAAGATTACATAACAGAGTTAAATTTCTTCCCACACTGACTGCTAGGTTATTACAGTCCAAATGCAGAGAAGACTTGGGAGTTCTGTATCTGTGCTGCTGTGGACACAGCTGTTTCTCAAGTCAAGATGGAAGCCAGAGGCCAGCACATTCTTAGAGTAAACCAGGCGGATGCATTAGCTACCCTTCCCTCACTATAGTCAAACACCTAACAGGAGGAATCTTCAGAGAGTTTGGGGAACACAGTCTATTATGTGGGAAGGCTTGGTGGACGCAACGTCAGGGGTCCCAGTCAGAGGGAGCTGACAGCTGCTGCTCAGCTTACTTCTTCCCTTTTAATCTGCCCCGCCCACCCCCCACCCCCCCACACCTCCCACATTCGGGGCAATCTTCCCTTCTCAGATAAACCTCGGGGAAGCACCCTCACACACACTCAGAAGTGTGTCTCTTCAGGGATTCTAAGCCCAGTCAAGTTGGCAGTGAAGACAGATGCACCACCTTAGTGGGTGACTCAGTTTACAGACACAGCCACGTTCTAAGCTGCAGTAATTAAGACGGCATGGTACTAGCCCAAAGACAGACTGGTAGATGGGGAGCGTGTCTTAATCATGACAAGCGGTGGCATCTGGGGAAGGGTGAGCAGAGTTGTGTGGAATTCTCATTTTTTCCTCTCTCCTTCCTTTCCTTCCTTTCCCCAACCAATCAAATTTTCACCGAGTCCTTTCTTACACACAGGCTTGTGCTTAGTGTCTGGGGTAGAATGGCAGGAAAGGAAACCCTGGCTTTAGCTATGTGGACTACATAACAGTTACACTCTGAGAAGAGCAGGTTTGTTCGAAGAGCGAATCTAGTTTCTGATCCTGGAGTGTGCAGGTCCTCTGTGAAAAGGGAGCAAGTAGGACACAGAAGGTCGCGGACCTGCTGAACCAAGTGAAGACTGGGGGAGAAGTGTCCCAGGTGGAGGGCGGTGGCTGGAGTGAAGATGGAGAGAGAGAAGGGGGAGGGCTGCTGGAGCCTCGGACACTACCCCAAGGACTTCGAGTTTTATTCTCAGAACAACTGGAGAGCTATTTGTGACAAACGCCCCTCACCAGTTTAAGGTGGTCATAAGAGTGAAAGTTGTCTTGGTTTGATGGGGGGCACTTAGAGGAGAGTGCTCTACACTATGTGCTCGACTTTTCTGAAATTTAAAGCAGTTTTGAAAACTAAGAACTGTTCACTAAAACTACAAGACCGATCATCTGGACTGTGTATTTTCACTCGGGAATGCTCACCGCTCAGGGCCAGCAAGGAGAGAAATACTGAGTTTTGCAGGGCAAAGGGGGAGGGGGTTGGGTCTGTTGTTGATGGTTTAATAATGCTGATGGACCATTGAATCTCAGCTAGGCTGTAGGGGACGTGGAAGAGATCCCACACACGGGACTGGGCAATGTGGTTAGGGATTGGTGACTTGACTAAATGTTAAAGTCAGGAAGCAGATGGGTAGCAAACACACCCCTGCCTCCATCTCATAAGAACAGGAGAGGGACTGGGAGCTATCTGATCTGGTAGAGTCTCCAAAGCACACAGTGTCCATGGGCTCTAGTTGTGAACAAACATGTCAAGTTTGGATCATTCCAGTTCCGTTATGACGTATCCTGGGGATGGCCACACCAGTTTTTCAAGCTTGCCTCTTGCTTGCTTCCAGAGGTCAGTGGAACTCCAAGCCATCCTCCAGGTGGCTCTTACTGGTTTGGGGACAAAAGCAGCTGTGTTCTGAGTGGCCGGCAGACAATGGAGACCAGTGATTGAGTAGAGGAACGCCTCCAGTAGAGGGCGCCCTGGAGCTGAGTTTGGAGACGAGCCTGGGCAGGGGCTAAGAGCAGGGAGGCTTTTGTGGGTATGTAGGACTGGGCTCTGATTTGGGGAACAAGAAACAAGAGAATGCCTTTCTGAGGTGGGTTGGGGCTGAGACTCAGCAGTCAGGCAGTGTGGATTTGAGTTCCAGAGCTGTTAGTAGCTCGGTGTCCTGGAGGCTGGGGGACATTGGGCTCATCATTAAAGCGATGATGTCTCAGGGTTGAGAGCATCAGACAAGGCCCATTGTATCAAGAGTGTAATGCTGTGGTTTAGCCACATCCTCAGAAATGTTAGCTGTTGGGACTTCACTGCCGGGGCCGCTATTTGATAAGAGAATAGGATGCTGTTCAGAAGTCCCTTCCGCAGATGAGGGGACGAAGGCACAAAGAGAGGGAATGCCCCCCCATTCATCACTGAAAAGCTGGAATTGCCGGCTCTCGGAACCATGCCCTGCCTTGCTCCCACAAGAACAGGAGGGGTGCGGGGGGCTGGCTGGCAGGGTCCCCAAAAGACACAGTGCCTGTCCCCCCGAGGTCAGCTTCCCTGAGCCTGTGTGGGGGTTTCCCAAGTGGCCAAGCGATGACGTTACCAGGCGAAAGGTCCGAAGCACAGACAGGCTGCCCTTCTTGGCTATGCTCAGCTCCAGCAGGCTCACGGTGACGATGACGCAGTCGAAGATATTCCACTTCTTCTGGAAGTAGTAGTAAGGGTCAAAGGCAATGATCTTGAAGGCCATCTCCATCGTGAAAAACACCGTGAAGACCTGAGGGTGGGAAGAACGTTCATCGCTGTGAGGTCTTTGCCTTGGAGACAGCGAAGACAAGGGCAACAAGAAAAGAATCTCGTTTACAATAACACAGCATGCTGGCTGTGGTGGCACAGGCCTGCAAACCCAGCCTCCCCGAGACTGTGGCAGGAGGACCTCAGGGTGGAGGCCAGGCTGGGCCATACAACGAGATCCTGTCTCAAAACAGCAGCATTGAAAGTAGAAAAATAGAAGAAAATAGCAAATCCTTTTGTTTTGTTCTTGAGAACTGTAGATGGGAATTCTGAGCCACTGATGTTCAGAGAATACACATTAGAACTCAGGTGTCTGTTTTCTTCCCTCCCCCCTCTGTCTGTCTGTCTGTCTCTCTGTCTGTGTTTGTCTCTGTGTTTCTCTGTCTCTGTCTCTCTCTGTGTGTGTATGTGTGAGTGTGCACACGCATGTTCATGAGTGTGGAAAGACGCTCATGGAGCATCTTTCTCAGTCACTCTCTATGCACTGAGGCAGGTCTTTCTCTTGAACCCAGAGCCCACCTATTCTGCCACTCTCCATAGCCAGCTTGCTCTAAGGATCTCCCACCTCAGCCTTCCGAGTGCTGGATTACAGAGGGGCCAACACACCGACCCACACCCACTTGTACTTCCATGGGTACTGGGGTCTAAACTCCCCCTAGTCCCTGGCCTAGCAAGTGCTTTACCTGCTGAGGTGTTCTCCCCTCCCCTTGTTCTTCCATTCTAGTGGTGGTGGATGCAGAGTAAGCAGATAACCATTAGAATAAACTTCACTGTATAATTATGTCAACAAGTGTCAGTCTGGTCCAGCAGTGAAAATGTGTGGGTTGTGAGACAACATGGACAACACTGGATAAAAATCCAGCCCAGCCATTTCCTAGCCTCAATTTCCTAATCTGTGTAATGGGTATAATGGAAGCAAATGCTTGGGTAGTTCTCAGTAGGCAGTAACTCATGAATAAATAGTGACTAAGATCAGTAATCCATGGTCTTCTTAAGATTCCCTTTTGTTCTGAAGGTCTTCAATTGTCTTACGCAGGACAGAACTCTGACCTTAAAGGAGGTCAGCATCAGGCAACAAAAGCCAGCAAGGGAGGGAGCTGGGGAAGAGAGAAAGCAAAAAGACTGGGCTCAGGGCTTGGCTCTCCCAGGCTTTTAGCAAAGTCACCCAAGGGGCTGGAAACAGGTGCTGGCCTCTTTCTGACAGACAGTGGAAGGGAAGAGAGTGTCCCAGACTTGCCCACGTTTGAAGTAACATCATATAAGACAGTTCAATCATCTGGATGCATCTGCTACATGGCACACATGCTTGTACATGCCTTCTGTCCCCTGCTCTTCTGTCCCCTGCCCTGCCCTCCACCCTTCCATGACCACACTGAAAATCATATCCAGGGGCTGGGGAGATGACTCAATTGGCCAAATACTGCCACAGAAACCGGGGGGACCCAAGTTTAGTCCTCACAATCCCCGTGAAAAGCCAGGTGTGGTGGTGCACAGTCCCAGCCCGGGGGAGGTGGAGGCAGGTGGGTCCCTGGAGTTTGCTGGCAGCCAGTCGAGCTGAACTGATGAGACCCATGTTCAGCTAGAGATTCTGTCTCCAACACAATGGGACTGGGAGGATTGGAGATAGGAAAAAACATGATAAAAATATACTGCATGAAATTCTTAAAGAATATATAAATGTGTAAAAACAACAACAAAAAGTGGATGGCTCCTGAGGAATGTCCAAAGGGCGTCTGAGGTTATCCTTTGACCTTTGAACCCATGCAGACACATATGGACACACACACACACACACACACTTACTCCATAGATTGTCTTTAAGGGGTAAGTGACATTTGACCTCATTTCTGAGCAGAGGCCAGCAAGACCTACATAATCCAGGTGGCTAACTCCATGTTCTGTAAAGGGATCCAGGCCATCCTACCTCAGAGTCCTCCCCATCCACTTTCCTTGTCCATCTCAAAGCAGCTCCCTCCAGTTCAGCTTGGCTCCACCAGCTGAGTTCAGTGTCCATATATCCTCATCGCCACTCCACTACTCTGCTCTCAAAGTGGTACCAGCACACCGCCCGGTGAAAACATGCAGCCACACACCCCGAGGCCCCACCGTGAAGGCTGACTAATGCCACCAGTGCTGCCAGAACACTCACAATGTTGCCAGCTTGGAGCATGGCATCGAAGGCATCAGTCATGGGGTAGTGCTCCATGGCCATGAAGACGGTGTTCACCACAATGCACAGGGTGATGGTGAGTTCTGCAAAGGGGTCAGTCACCAGCTCGAAGAGGACCATCTTGAACTTCACCCACTTGGGGCAGCACTCCCAGATAAGATACTTCTGAGCCAAGCTGATCAAGCAGGGTGGGCACCTCAGCTTGGACTCTTCAAGTTCTGCATATGGTGGAGTCAATGACAGCTATCATTCACATGTCATCTTGGACCCCCATCCCATGGTCATATTCTAGACCCTTCCATATCAATACTGGTCATCTTCAAAGTTTCATTCCAGCGCTCATCTCCATGCCTCCCATTTCCTACTTGTGGAGCAACAGGACTTTGGTCCTGTCACCCCAATCCACCACTCACCCAGTCCTTAGACTGTTGCTGTGTCTCCATCTCTCTTTCTCTCTCTCTGTACACATATGTGCATGTTGATGTGCATGAGTGTTCATGTATTTAAGAGTAGAAACCAGAGGACAACTTCGTTTATCATTCCTCAGGCACTAACTCCTCTGCCTCCTCTTCTGCTTTTTTTCTTTTTCAGACAGGGTCTCTCGACGTAGCCCTGGCTTGCCAGGAACTCGCTCTGTAGACCAGGCTGGCTTCAAACTCACAGAGATTCACCTGCCTCTGCCTCCTGAGTGCTGGGATTAAAGGTGTGCGCCACCATGCCTGGTGAGATGGTCTTCTGCTGGCCTGGAGCTCACTAAGTGGGTGAGGCTGACCTGCCTGCAAGCCCCCAGGACCCCTGACTTGCCAGCACAGGGACAACAAGTGTGTGTTGCCTGCCTGGCTTTTCACTACGTGCTTCTGAGGATCAAACTCACGTTCTCAAACTTGCAAGGCAAACACTGACTGAGCTCTCTGCAGCTTGACCTCACTCATGAACTGCCCCTTGCCCACATCATGCCCTTACTTCTCAATTCACCCCATCTGGATTTCACACCCATCCCTCTGCGGACTCCTTTGGGGACCTGCTCAATTCCTCTGCCCACTTCCTCCTTCACTTACCTGGCAAAGCACCCTACGAATAAACCAAACTTGCACCCAGCCAGCTGAATGTGGTTGGACAAAATACACACCCAACCTTAACTAAGCCATCCTTGAGCCTCTGCCAATGCCTGCCCAGGAGCTCTGCAGGGGTAACCGATCCCCTTGCGTCAGATACCTCATTCAGCAAGCAGTGAAATCCAATATGACATTTACCTTATTAAAAAAGAAATTATGAAAAATGATAAAAATTCAAAACACTGTATCTAAACCAGATCCAAATCCAATTCTCCAGCCTTTGAGAGTATTCACTCCTCCCTCTTCTACAGCCTCTAACTCCTCATTCTATACTCATGAGATTCCTTTATCTCCCACAGAATTCAGAATCATTCATGAACAGCTACCTCTTCCTCCTACCACCGAGTCTCCCGTAGATCTGCACCCTCTCCACATCCTGCCTCCATGTCTACAGGAGCAAGAGCTGCACCCTCTCTATCTCCTGCCTCCATGTCTACAGGAGGAGCTGCACCCTCTCTATCTCCTGCCTCCATGTCTACAAGAAGAGCTGCACCCTCTCTACATCCTGCCTCCATGTCTACAGGAGGAGCTGCACCCTCTCTATCTCCTGCCTCCATGTCTACAAGAAGAGCTGCACCCTCTCTACATCCTGCCTCCATGTCTACAGGAGGAGCTGCACCCTCTCTATCTCCTGCCTCCCTGTCTACAGGAGGAGCTGCACCCTCTCTATCTCCTGCCTCCATGTCTACAGGAGGAGCTGCACCCTCTCCACATCCTGCCTCCATGTCTACAGGAGGAGCTGCACCCTCTCCACATCCTGCCTCCCTGTCTACAGGAGGAGCTGCACCCTCTCCACATCCTGCCTCCATGTCTACAGGAGGAGCTGCACCCTCTCCACATCCTGCCTCCATGTCTACAGGAGGAGCTGCACCTCTTTGACTTACATAGAAGCCCTTGCCTTACAGAAGCCTTTCCCTTCTCACCTACTCAGCTCCCTTCTCCACCCCCGGGTTGCTCCCATGTGTCAACATGTCAGTATGCTTTAATTGTATCTCAGCTTTAGAAGAGGTCCCTCTGGACTGTGTGTTCTCTCTCTCTCTCTCATCTTCTGCCTCTTCAACAGCAAACTTCTTGGAAGTTTTCTAAATGTAGTCACTGTTTCTCCTCCTCTTTTCTCTGGAGGCCCTGGTGTCTGGCTCTACCCCTCCCAAATTCAAGCAGAATGCTGCCCCGTCTCTTGCAGCACTGACAGCATTCATCAGCCAGGCTAGACCAACCCCGCATTTTCTCTCCTCCTCATGGCTGCGGTTTCTCAGTTTTTGTCTCTTGCTTCCTCTCCTGGCTTGAGGTGTTAACAAGCACAAACACTTTTGACTCCATCTCTTCATTATCTCCCTAGGTAATCATATTGAACCCCATGGCCCTACAAAACCACTTCCATGCAGATCGCTCCTAAATTATATGTCCAGCTTCTGGTCTCTCCCTTGAGCCCCAGGCTTATCCCTCCTGCAGCCTCCATTACATATCTGCTTGGCTGTGTAATTGGGGGCATCTCTATGGAGGGCAATTTCATAGCTTTAGGCTTGTCTATAACTTCTACTGCATGCCATCCATCCTGAAGATGGACACACCAGCTGACATGGGCATTCCCCCTCGCCACGTTTTCTTACACCCACACTTTCCATACGAAGCCTCTTGCACTGTAAGGTTTTAAAAAAAACCTATCCATGTTTTCTTCTTTCTTTCTAGCCTCATTATTTTTCATGTCAACCTTTGGTGCATTTGCAGTTTATTTTAGGTAAGAAGCAATATATTGATATAGTTCTCTTCTTTGGTTGTTTATATTAACAGTATTATTGGATAATCTAGTTTTCCTAAGAAGTTGAAATGATGTTTTCATCATGGTACTTTCGTACATTCCCACATACACATGTCCGTTCCTCTTCCACATACCAGGCTATTTATTTCCACTACCATGCTGTGCTAATTACCTGCTGTGAGTTTTTCAAACTACAGATGTCAAAACTGGCAAAGCATAGTTTTGTACAGAAGCTGATGTGTTCTGGGAGCAAAATCAATCATCCCTATTTGGAACGAAAGTGGACTTTCTTGGACCTGTTTTGGCACTGAAAGGTAGCCTGAGAACTAGTGTTGAATGAGGACATTTACAGATAACATTCTGCAGGAAGCAGCCTGTCTGTGAGGCACAATGTGCAGGGATTCAGCTGTGTGTGTGTGTGTGTGTGTGTGTGTGTGTGTGTGTGTGTGTGTGTGTGCGCGTGCGCGCGCGCGGGCACATGAACCACATGTATATGAGAGTATGTTCGTAGAGGTCAGAGGTCAATGTCAGTGTCTTCCTCACTCACTTTTTTTAAAGACAGAGTCTCCCTATGAACCTGGGTCTCACCTCTTTGGCTAGATGGGCCAGCTAGAAAGATCTGCCTGTCTCCACTCCCAGTGCTGAGGTCAAAGGCACACACTGCTGTGATCAGCATTTACAGGAGGCTGGGTGTCTGAACTCATTTCTCAGGCTTGCACAGTGGACTTGCACTTTATCAACAGAACCGACTCTGTTCTGTAACTACCATGGCCGATCTTGATTGACAAAGAACACAGAGGCAAGAGTAATCACACCTTGGCCAGCCTTGAGCGTGGCCATGCCCCTTCCAGGTGGTCTTTGGAAGACCTCTCCTCCTTTTAGGAGGAGCATCCTTCCTTGAGATAACAGCCAAGGTCTCCACAGCACCCTCTCCTACCACTTCCAGAATCGACTTGAGTATCCCTCTGTACCCTCTCAGTCTCTCCCATTCTCTAAGATCCTCCCTGGTCAATATGCTAAAACCAAACCAAACAAAACAAAACCCAATCTCAAAAACCAGAAAGGCTTCCTTCAACCTCCTACTCTCCTATTTATGTATCATTTTTCCTCCCTGCTCACTTATTCTTCATGTGTGGTCTCTGTTCACTGTTCAGCCATGATGATCCTGGTATGTGTGTGTGTGTGTGTGTGTGTGTGTGTGTGTGTGTGCTCATGTGTGTACACTCATGCCTGTGAAGGTGCACTAGCAATGTGGGTACACAGTGTGGGTACACTTTCACTTTTCAGGAGCCATCCAGCCTGGTTTCTGTGTTTGTGTGTTGTGTGGTATGTGACGCATGCATGAGAAAGTGCAGGTGAGTGTGCCCATGCACTCAGATGCAGAGGGCAAAGCAAGACATTGGGTGTTCTCCTTTATCACTCTGCACCTTGTTGCCTTGAGACAGGGTCTCTTACTGAGCTCTAAGTTCACTGATTTGGCTAGACCAACTGTCCAGTGAACTCTTCGGATCCCCCATCTCTGGCACATGCAGCCAGCACAAATTTTTAGCATGGGTGCTAGAGATTCAAACTCAGGTGCTAGAGATTCACTCCTCATGCTTGTAAGGCAGATAATTTACCCACTGAGCTATCCCTGTCTGCTTTATGGTCCTGTGCAGATCACCAAAAACTTCTATGTGAGTAAAGCCTCAGTACATGTCACCTGACATCCCCATAGCTTTGCCTCTGCTGACCTCTCTGTTCTCCGGGAAGGAATCTGGACCCCTGTCTCTTCTTCTCCACTTGTGGGTCCTGTCTTGTTTTATCTTCCTTCTGCCTCTTCCAGTGCTTCCATCTCTTCTGCTCAACCTTGACATGCTGTGTTTTCCTAAAGCCCGGCCCCAGTTCTCCTTGTTATCACCTCTTCTTCTTGCATCTTTCCAAAATCGCCCTCCAGCTTCAGATTGCTATGGAGTATATATCTCTGGGTTCCTCCTCATCTGAAATCTAGAACTATTTATCATTAAGCCAGCTTCCTACCAGACTCTGCTACCTGGATGTTCCCAGGGCACGTCCCACCCAACATGTCCCAGACTCTTGCGCATCTTCTTGTGGCTTTCCTCTGAGGCCCTGTGGTCCTCCCCACAGTGCTCCGCTTGGCCGTTGCTCCAGTGCTCCTTCAGTTGCTTGTCCCAGAACGGTGAGCACCGTGAACTCCTGAAGCTCATGCTCCTCAGAGACCTGTGTGGTCTTCCCAGTTTCCATCATCCCTGCTGCCCCTCCCTCAGAGTCTAAGCACTTCCAACTCTCATCTGATTTCCTCTGCTTTCCCTGCCAACACCCTCCCACTTAAATCCCATTCTCTGCAAGTTTCAGAATAACCTTTATGAAGCCCAAATCTCACTCTCCTGCCTCTATCCCTTTAATAGCATCTCCTTGCTCTTGGGTGAAACCCAATGTCCTTCAGAGTCCAGGGCCTTTTGTGGATCTGGTGCCAGCCTACTTCCCTAGCCATATTTTGCGGCCCCCATTGCCTTGATGTCTATGACCTAGATAGCTCAGGCTTTTAAATGTCTGTTTCAGGACCTGTCTGCCTAGGGTGCTTCCCTGACCCCTTGTGAAACTCCCTCCACTTCTCTTAGCATCCTGCATTTCTCCACCAAGACACCCAGCACCCCACTGGCGACTTGTTTCATGTCCTTCTCTCCTGCTATGTACGATAATAACTTCACTCACAGCTGTGAGGCTGCATCTGGCCTTCCGGTTTGGACGACTGTCAAGTCTCAGCTTGTGTGCCAAGCGTGGATGGCTCACAGGTCTTGAGTTAAGTGAGCGGCCGTGCTCTTGAGCCAAACCTTCTTCCGCACAATCACCCTGAAGGAAGTGGTCCTGTAGATCCCATCATGATGCTGACAGCATGAGGCAGCCCCCATGAACCCCATAATGGATGTAACACCCCACTGGAGAAGATAATGTACTCCATGCTTAGACTCTCTGGCCTAGCCTGGCATCGTGTTTATCCAGCTTTAGTACGGTGTCTCCTAACTTTCCTACTGCGTTCGTTGTCCTCTCTTCCTGCCCTTCCTGCCCTGACTCTTCTTCATTTTTACCTTTTCATCTGTTCAGTTCATTACGAGTCAGCACCATCCTCCACATGTCTCCTTTGGGCAGCGAACTCAGTCACCATTGACTTAGCAACTGTTTGCTAATGCCTACCACGTGCCACACACTGCTTATCTCGGCACCAGAGATCCAGCTGTGAGCAAAGGAGGCACATCTCTTGCCCTCATGGGGTTTAAATCTGGTGAATAACAGTAGGTGATATCTGGTGTGGTTACTATGCATTTGACCTAAGTCACTGAAACCTCACAAAACAGCACAGGGGAAATATACTTGCAAAATTCTGCCACAGTGAAAAACTGAGGCACAGAAAGTCAAGAGAAGCCCAGAGTCATACAGTTTGCTGTGAATGCAGAGCCCAGATGCAAACCCAGGCACGTGGGCTCCAGATCTGTGTTCTCAACCCTGCTGCCTCTCCACACTAAGATCGTCTCTGGTCTAAAGTGGGTACGTTTGCAGTCACATTTTTCTCACTCCCATCTTTCTTTCTTGTTTCTTTTTCTTTCTTCTTGTTTTGGTTTTTTGAGACAGGGTTTCTCTGTGTAACAGCCCTGGCTGTCCTGTAACTCGCTCTGTAGACCAGGCTGGCCTCGAACTCACAGAGATGCACCTGCCTTGGCCTCCTGAGTGCTGGGATTAAAGGCGTGCACCACCACCTCACGGCCCATCTTTCTTTTTGAGTCAGCCCTGGCTGGTCTAGAACTCACTCCTCTTACATCATTCTCCCTAGTTCTGGAATTTGGGGAACACACGACTATTGCCAGCTCTACCTTATCCCTGAAAATTTTATTAGGTGTTCATGTCTGAGGAATTTTCTCTCACAGTTTTCACATGCTGATTCCCCCAGCATTCAGATTGCCGATCTTCCCAGGAAGGCTTCCTTTCACTACCCTCTGCTAAAACTGCCCTGTTAGAATCCCACCCCCACCCCGCTCTCAGTCGCCCATCCCTCATCACCATTTGCTATCTACTTGTGTTGATCATCTCTGTCTCCAGGGCGCACAGCCTATGAAAGCAGGTGGATATCTTGCTCTCATGGAATCTCAGGCTCCTGGAACAATGCCAGATGTCTAACAGATGTTTGAATAAATAAACCTTTTTTAGAAGTTCCAGGAAATAATTGAAAATTCAAGCTATTTGAATTGTACAGAGCACCCTCTGAGGCCGTCTGGGCCTTCTTTACTGGGGATTGGGTATGTAAGTAGATGAATTTGTCAAAGATAAGAAAGATTCTTCTCACCCCACAGTGAAGTAACAATTAGGCTAGAATAGCCTCTCTACTCAGAGAAGAGGTCACAAGCATGTTCTCTGGGGACTTGTGTGTACAGAGAGTGCCACCTCCTTCTTCTCCCACCCTTGGCTGGATCACAGACACATCCCTCAGGAGACTGAGTCGGTTCCCACTTGATTGGCAGAGCCCAGAACAGAAAAGGATTTGGTGAAATGGGTTGACTAGTTTACTTAAGTTGTCTCCCGTGTTTGCTAACGAGAGCTTGAGCAGAAATGAAGTCGCAATAATGAGAGTTATAGCTGTGGAGAACATGAAGAATAACTTTGCCATGCTGGGAAATGAAAGGCTGTTGAGTTCCTTGAACACCTGGGAGGTGGCTGACATTGTCTGATGTTTTCAAGCTCTCTTCATAAATCCAGTTTGTGAGGACATGTGAAGCAGATGCTAATTTGAATAAGAAGTGAACTAGGGTACTTCCTCATTGGAGTCTCTTGGGAACTTTGTGCACATAAACATCACATTAGTAAAGGAGGTTGGGGGCCTAAGGCATAAGAACGGACAGTTACAGTGGGATCTAGTAGAGTCTAGTATCTAGGGTAGACACTAGAAAGTAATAGTTGCTTCTCACTGTATCTAGGGTAACATTAGAATGTATTAGTTGTTTGTTGGAGGTACTAGGACCTTGAAGAAATAACTGTAGAGAACAGTGATTTCCCTCTATGATTTATAGACTTGTTTTTCTGAGGAAGTTTTCCATCCATTGCATGACTTCAGTCTCAAGACTATCCAGGGCTCACTTGGAGCATCTTGCATTACTGGGTACTGTAAACAGCACACAAGAAGGACTGGAGTTGTGGACTAAGGTGTGATGATTTCCTTCAGCGAAGATATGGAGTAGATCAAAGGGGCTTTGGTATGAGGAGGAACTTGTTGTACCCCAAAATAACTGTGTAACAATCAATAAATAAACCTTTGCATTGTTGTTCAAGGTTCAGTTCACAGAAACTGATCCCCCCTCCTGCCAGAAAGCCTGAAACTACATTCTGGAGTGACTCTCCTCTGAACACTGTGCAACACAAAACACCTACAGAGAGTAACTAGGATCTCAGGCCACCGAGAGAGGTCCTTGGGCCAGCTTAGACTCATCACAACACGGAAGATGGACATGTCAATGAGCACCACTTACCCTCGATGACAGAAGTCATGATGCTGACAACGCTCATCGCCCTCTGTGCTCGGAAGGGCTCATTCAAGTACTCTGCAGACAGAAAATTCTTCTTCTGCCCCGCAGCCTCAAGTGCCTGCTGGGACACAAGCAGGGTCAGGACACTTCAGCTGCAGAGCTAGGTCATCCAGCTTCTTATTGGCTGATCTCATACAGTTGTGAGCTGCTCTGTGAAGCCATGAGCCTCTAAGGTATGGCTCAGAGAAATAGGGATGGTGTTTGAGCTTAGCTATGAGGACCAACACACAGAGGCAGGAGCCAGAGCCCAGGCTGGAGGGTGTGAACCCAGCCAAAAAGATCCAAGAAGTTTATTAGGAGAAAGAGCTTGCTGAGCCCCAGGGGAGGCAAGAGGGCTTGGAAAATTAGGGAACTTGCTAAAGACAACTGAGTGTAGGTCCTTGTGATAAAGAAGGGCCTAGAGTCTTCTCACACTAGCTGAGTATTTTCATCAGAATAAATCAAGGTTGAACACTCAAGAATGTGACTGTCCCAGGAACAGACACAGGAAAGTAAGAGGTGCCTCCTAAGAGAGTGACAAAATGCTAAGTGAGGCATTTCCTGGGGTTCAGACAAACAGGATTCAAACAGGGACACTGGGGAAGAGAAATAAGATGGTTCACAGCTGGGGTATGAGGCGGCCAAGCTAACTAGATACAAGGAAGGACAGGGCTCTGGGGAGAACAGCAAAGCTGGTCTCAGCAGGGTCTGCATGGCTCTCCTTGATCCCCTCCCTGAGAAGCATACCAAGCCACGCCCTTTCCCCTAATAAACTTCAGGCTTTATGGGTAGTCACATTTTTATCCACATTCTTATATCTAATGCATCTAATTACAGCAGAGTGAATCATGGGTAAAGACAACTTCTAAGAAAGCCTCTAGTTCCTCCAGGAAGGAAACCACCCCAGACTGCCCCAGGCGCGGACACAGGAGAGAAACAGACCAGGACTTCATAAGTCCTGATGCTACAGACTGTTGACACTTGGGCAGCTCCTAATCTGCAGGCTATACTTTTGCTCTGCCGTTCCCCTGCTGAAAACAGACTTTGCGTTCTTTGGCTATGCTTGGTACAAATTCTTCTTCTGCTGGGTCACAAGAGCTTAGATTACAACTGTGATCGGGATCAGAGAGAATTCTGGAGGCTAGATCTCCCCGTGTGCAGCACTAAGACACCCCCAAGGGCCCTGCAGCCTGGCTTTGGGTTGAGGACTCTGGGTTGGTGATTCTGTTTGGCCTAGAGATACACTTCCCACCACCTGTCTTCCTGCTCTGTGTCCCGTGAGGGCAACCTGAGCAAAATATTCACCCTATGACCAAGCTTGGCCAACAGGAAGCACAAACAGGGACAGTAGGAAAGGAGAGGGGAGGGAGGGGAGAGAGAGAGAGAGAGAGAGAGAGAGAGAGAGAGAGAGAGAGAGAGAGAGAGAGAGGAGTTGGCTGCCTGTACCCTGTCTCCTTCAGCTGGCAGTGGCATGATTCTCCACCTGGGGCCACAGGTCCCCCAGCCACAGATCTTGACAAGTTCTGATTTGGGGCCTTTTCCTTACACTTCCAGCTTGGGCATGTACAGCTCTTCACTGTCCCTTAGTTCCCTGAGCCCAGCCCACACCTCTGTGAATACCTTACTAAATTCCTGCCCTTGACCATTGAAGCAGGCCATCTGCTTCTTCCTGGAATCCTCAGTCATGTGATATCCAGAGTCATGTGATATCTGGAGTCACAAAGTATCCTGAGTCATGTGGTATCAGACTGCGCTAGCACAATTTTGCTGAACCTACCAGACTCAGGGGAAGCAGCCACACAACGGTGCCTTTACAAGTCTCTTTGCCTATGTACGTCTGGTAGCCGGTGTGGACCTGTGGAAGCTGCAGATGCACCATCAGTGATGCTGAAGGAGTTCGCAAATAAATTACATCTCTCAACTCAACACAGAGTCCAGACTTGTTGCTATGTTTCCTGTGGATGTTCTCTTAAGGAGTGGGTCAGTTCCTGTCCCTAGTCTGTGGCATTGTGATGAGCTATTTATCCTGTGAGTTGAGCCAAGGCCACTGCCCTTCTATCAAGATCTGTCCTGAGAACCTCTCAGAATTTTGTCAACCCCAGGTACAGTTTGCTTAGAGCCATAGGCTTATATAGAAAGACTCCTTGTTTTCCTTGTCACCATCAAAGGAGCATATGGGGCCATCTCCAAAGCAATGATGATAAGTAGGGACAGAAAGACACATGATGTCAAATGGCAAATCAGCTGCACCCTTGCCTGCAGGGAAGATGGACAATGAACACCTTCACCACAAACAATCCCAGTGGCTTTTCTGGATCTGGCCTGCCTTGTCTGTAAAAGGAGAGTTGGGTGGGAGGAGGCATGGGACAAATATTGTTAAAGACCCTTCTGCTGTGGAATGTCATTTTCTATGCTGTGAATATATGTTGCTCTGATTGGTTGATAAATAAAACGCTGATTGGCCAGTAGCCAGGCAGGAAGTGTAGGCAGGGCAAGCAGATAAGAAGAATTCTGGGAAGAGGAAGGCTGAGTCGGGAGTCACCAGCCAGACACAGAGGAAGCAAGATGTGAAGGCAGAACTGAGAAAAGGTACCAAGCCACATGGCTAGACATAGATAAGAATTATGGGTTAATTTAAGCATAAGAGCTAGTCAGTAATAAGCCTGAGCTAATGGCCAAGCAGTTATAATTAATATAAGCTTCTGAGTGATTATTTTATAAGCGGGCCACAGGACTGCAGGGGGCCTGGTGGGACCAGAGAAACCTTCCGGCTACACCCTTCCTTTGGTGACACTTATTGGCAAAGGGCCTCTACTGGAAGACAGTTGGAGTATGAAGCACGCACAAACTCACCAGGTCTTCGGGAGCTCCAGTGGCAAGCTCACCAGTGGGCACTGTGAGCTGTCCCTCTTCTCTGTGTCCAGGCCCAGGGTTGGGAGATGAAGCCAATGGGCTCCTGGGAAGGGGACCTGCCTGCCCAGCACCCCTGGCCAGCAACAGGGAACCTCGATGGCTTTCATGGTCTCCGTGAAAGACTCCATCATCTGTGATCCCATCAGGAAATGAGACATCTTGGCTGGGTGCTCGGAAGTGGAACACACTACCATGGCTAGCCCTGCGTCTTCCGGAAGAAAGGCCTAGGAAAGACTGGGCGTTGCCCCCAAGGGAGCAGGAGAAAAGATAGGGTTGGAGTGATTCTCCCTAAATCCAGTGCACACTTCCCTCCACCCACATCCATGTCTCACCACCTTCCCACAGCTACTAAAGACCTGAAGATATCCTGGGTAGACATGGAGAGGGAACTAAGAAAAGGATATCCTAGATAGACTTGGGGAGGGAGCAGAGGAGGGGGGTGATGACAGGGTACCCAAGATCAGTGAACAGGTTATTGTTACTAAATATCACTCGTCATGCCAGATGTTTGCCAGCCTTTGTTAGCAGGCCCAAACATGGCTGTTTTGGGTTGCCATCTGCGAGGGGAACGTCAGGAAATACCTAAGGAAATACCTGGACTAGAGCTTGGAATATGGGTTTTGAATGGATATGCTTTGCTGTCTGAAAATTAAGATGTACAATTCCTGGATTCCATCTTTGTGAGTGTGAGGGTTTGTGTCAGAGTGGAAGAGACAAGAGCTTTGTAGTGTAATGAGTTGGCAGGATCCCCTGAGGCCAGCTTTGAACAGTCAACAATAGGGAGATTGAAGAAAGAGTTGCAGTCCAATTTCTTGGAAGAATAATGCCATTCTTCCAAATCGATAAACATTTCCCATCAAAAGCTCCCACCGAGTGAGAGCTTCTAGGCTTACGGATCCAGAGGAAAAGCTCGGGTTCTCGAATTCTCAGACACAGCACCCTACAGAGCTACTGGATGGGGTTAGCTAGTTCTGTGGGAGCCTGGTCATAGCAAGTCGTCGGTCCTGTGCTCAGATCATACACTGTGTCTCTGAAATCTAAACAATGGCTCCCTCCTGAGCTCTGGTCATAGCGCCCTTAATTTCTTCTTAATTCCTTTTACTTACAAACAACTAAAGTAGGGTATGTCACTGTGAGAATTCTCCTCACCCGTCAAAACTGAGCGCTCTCTCCCTCTCTCTGTGTCTGTGTGTGCTCTTGCCTGTGTGTACATGTCAAGGGACTGCCCCGGGGTTGTGTCTCAGGTCTCTCACTGCCCTGGAACTCACAAGGAGGCTAACTGGCCAACAAGCCCCGGCATCCTCCTGCCTCTGCTACCATGCTTGGCCTTTTTTTTTTTTTTTAAAGTGGGTTCTGGGAATTGAACTCAGGTCCTCATGATTGCAAGACATACTCATTTCCAGCTCATCTATCTCCCAAGTCCCTTACAGTTTCATTTCTTGGTGAAGCTTGCCAAGCCAGTGTTATACACAGAGCACTCTGCCTGGGATATATGCCCCAAGACTGCAGTGCTCACACAGACCCATGGGTTCTTCCCACATCGTAGGCAAAGAAGAGAATTAAGAAACTCATGTTAAAGATAAGAAGAAAGAGTTGTTTACATTTGGGCACCAAGAAAACTAAGGAGGAAACCAAGCAAAACGTCTCAGACCAGTGCTTGACTCCCAGGGTCTCCTGACCACCACTTACTTTAGAACCGATCTGTTTGTCTCTTTTCTGTGTCTCAGCTCTAACCTCTACACCATTGCTTTTGGTCCAAAAAAAAAATCTTTGTATGAAAACTCCCAGAGATCTATTTACCAGGAAAACGAACATGGAGAAAGAGAATGGAGGCACTCTTGGACATTCAGGTGCTAACGGATGGCTGAGTCAGTGTCACTGCCATTGCCATGGGAGCTATGATTCATCCTCTTCTGTGACTGTCAGTAGTAGCCAAATTCCCTTTGAAACAATGAACTGTGCTCTGTGCTCTCCAGGTGCTGCTCAGAAGAGGCAGAGCGAGGTAAGAAGGGCACAGGTGTAACAAGTGCTCCAGCGTGGGCGTGGCCCTGAGGCCAGAGTGCATGCAAGTGTGCCTGGGAGTGTAGGTGCCTGTGTAAATCCGGGGAATGTCAATAGAGGACAGCATCCTTCTGGTGAGCACAGGAAGGAAGGCTAAGAGGTATGAGGGGCAGGAAGTAACCCCCAAAAAGCTGCCATTATTCCCCCTCCATGTGACTAGTGTGAGAACTTCTCTTTCATGTGAGCAATTTGGATAGCTAATCCAAGTTGTCAACTTGACCCACCTGTGAAGAGGGAACCTCAGTTAAAGAATCACCTCCATCAGACTGGCCTGGAGGCATGTCTGTGGGACATCTTGCTCTTTGCTAATTGATGTGGGATACTCAAGCCCACAGTGGGGCTGACCATGAGCCACAGAGCAAGCCAACTGTTCCTTTATGGTTTCTGCTTCAGTTCCTGCCTCAGGCTTACCGCTTTGAGTTTCTGCTCAAATGTCCCTCCATAATGGATTGTGACCTGGAAGGTATAAGATGAAATGAACCCTCCCCTCCCCATCTTGCTTGTGGTCATGGTGTTCATCACAGCAACAGAGAAGAAAGCAGAGGCCTGCAGGAGGGAGCTACACGGGATTTTCCAGGGGGTGGAGAGGTGGGAGGCAGGGACTTGGTGAGGGAAGTCGGAGTGGGAGGCAGAATGTTAATCGTGGTGGGACAGAATTGCTGCAGGTCTGACAGAAGGTATGAAAGTCACTCCTAGGCTAGGTTGTGTCCCAGAGATCGGTGCTGGGGTCTTCAGTGTCAACAGCAAGTGACAAGAGGTCAGAAAGAGGTGAGTGGGGCTTTCAGCACCAGGGACAGAGCTTCAGGTCTCAGAAAGAAGGGGAGCTGACCCTTGTTGGCCACAGATACCTCAAGGACAGCATGCCCCATATGGGCTTCTTCCACTCCCTACACACCCAGGCTCTTCCCCTACTGTGCAGCTCACGTAAGTGTCCCAGCCTGAACCTGAAATCGCCCTGCCTTACCTTACCTTTTCCTTACTCCGCAATCTTCATCTCGATCCCCTCCACCTAGAAAGGCCTTATTATTGCCCCAGCCCCACTACTAACGCCCTGTCCTAGCAAAGGCCGCCAATGAGGAGGGGTGTGTGTCAGAGCTCCTAAAACCCTCCTCTCTCCCTGCTCCCAACTCTTTCCATTTCACTCATGGCCGAAAGAGCTACAAAGCTGAATGAACCCTCAGGACAGCCAAGAGTGTCTTACCATCCTGCGTTGGTTGTAAGGCTCGGATTGGGGTGATCTGTTGTCTTCAGTAGAGCCTTCTGACACCCTTGATTTTATTCTGGGCTTTCTCTCATTGGCGTTTCTGGGGGCTAAAGGCGATCCATTGTGGGAATGGAGTGAGGTCGTGTCAATCCCCAGAGCTGCCAGCACCTGGGAAAAGAGTGGTAGTTGTAGCCCATAGACTCTGGCTGAGATAGGCATTCATGTGTCCCCAAAAACATGACTGTGGGGGTGAGGGATCTGAGACCAAAGAGGCTGAGGGTTAGGATACGCGCAGTGGTGGGGTTGTGGTATGGCAGAAGCAGGGCCACCTCCCTCCTTCAGCCCCTGCAGTAGGTGCCGATGCCTTGCCTAGGCCCTTTTGACCAGGTCAGGACATTTGCCCTCAGATGCTGTGTAAGCTGAACACCTGCTGCTCACATGCAGCACTGTGGGGGAAAGTCCTTTGACGTCCTGCCCCAGAGGCAGATATGGGAGCATAAACATCTGGTCCTCTTGCTTCCAAGTCAGGCTAACTCTGGTGCCGGTCACCGCCAGAGCTCCCCAGGGGGATCAGACAACAGTTATCGTCTAGTTGAGATCACTTCATGGCTTAGTTCCACCCACTGCCTGGTTGTGCTTAGTTTAGTCTCCTTGTGTCCAAAAGACTCCTGAATACATCACCTGGAAAAAGCTCTCTCACTCAGATTCTTTTGTGTGTAGAAGCATGTTCATGTAGGAGCGTGTGTGTGTGTGTGTGTGTGTGTGTGTGTGTGTGTGTGTGTGTGTGTGTGTGTGTGTACATGTTTACAGAGGCCAGAGGTCAACTCAGGTGTCACTCCCCAGGATCTGTTCACTTTTTTTGTGTGTGACAAGGACTCTCTCTGGCCTGAAGCTTACCAACTAGACAAAGCTCCAAGGGTCCACCCAACTCTGCCTCACTGGCACTGGGATTGCAAGCATCTGACTCCTCTTTTAAAAAGTGGGTTCTGGGGAGTGAACTTGGGTCTCCATACTTGCACAGCAAGCACTTTGCTGAAAGCCGTGTTCCCTGCGCAGGTGCTCTCTCTAAAGGTGACAAAGGCAGTCCCTGAAGTAGGACTCGTGCTCACAGCCGCCTATGAAGGGGTCTGTCCAGGCTCCTGTCCTGGTGGCTGGCCGTATGGGCGGGCCGCCTCCACCCACCTCCTGTTCCTTCTGCAGGACTTCAAGGGCTTCCTGGAACTTCTTTTCCTTGGCTTCAATTTCCGCAATGGTTGCCTGGTTCTGCTCCTCATACGCCATGGTGACCACAGCCAGGATCAGGTTGACCAGGTAGAATGACCCCAGGAAGATGACAAGCACGAAGAAGACCATGTACATTTTCCCAGAAGCCCGGAGTGTCTGGAGATTCAAGACAAAGAGAAGAGGGCTGTGCATGGAACACAGGGGCCTTGACTTCCAGAGTAAGAAAAGCCATGCAGCTGGCCCATCTGCCTCCAGCCAAGACTGTACAGGACATGCAGATTGGTGTCAGCTTGCATGACCAGGCGTGGTGGTACACGCCTGTAATCCCAGCACATGGGATGAAGAGGCAGGGGGATCACCACAAGTTCTATGTGAGCGAAGGCTGCATAGTGAAATCCTGTCTCAAATAAACAAAGCAAAGATACCTGCTGGTACAGGCGCTCCCAGGAGTCCTGCGTCATGAGGCGGAACAGCGAGAGGAACGCCCACGCAAAGGAATCAAAGCTGGTGTAGTTAAAATCCGGATTGTCAGAAGTTTTCAGGCAGACGTAACCGCTGGGGCAGTGGCTGCGGCAAGAGAAGAGAAGCGCCATAGTCCAGCCTTGCCGACTGGGTGCAAGGGAGTTTGGGGCAGTAAGGAAATGACAGGCTTGAAGTCAGATCTGAGCTCAGAGCTCAGCCTTCCTCTTATCAGTTGAAGATTTAGTGTGAGACTCAGTTTCCCTCATCCATAACAGGGAAGCCAATGCTTTTGTTCAGATTGCCCATGTAGAAGAGTAGCCTGGGGGAGGCCAATCGACAGGCCTGACCTGATTCTATGTGGGGCCAAGCTTTTGTCAGTGTACACCAGGAAAAGGAAAGGTGGTAGCCACAAAGCAAAGTCACAAGCCTGCTGGCACCATTCCCAGAGTTAACCATCAAGGGGGACTTACATTAGCCAAGTTCAGCGACAGATTACATGTAACAATGAAAACATCACCTGCCACTCCCAAAGTGCTCACTGCATGCCTCTCTCTTCCCTGAGTGCTGCACGGACAATAGATGCAATCATCTCAACAGTCCTTACTTACAGTGAGGAAGTTGGGCTCAGAGAGAAATCAGCTGCCTGAACCCAGAGAGCATCGATGAATTCATTAAAGATGGAGGCATGCCCCGGGTATACCAACCACACTCCAGGGGCACCATGCCAACACAAAGGGACTCCATTTTTGTTAGCTTTTTGTTTTGTTTTGTTTTGTTATTTTTGTCTTATTGGGGTTACTTTTGATTGTCTGTTTTTGTTTTTTGTTTTGAGAATATGTGTGTGTGTGTGTGTGTGTGTGTGTGTATGTGTGTGTGTGCATATACACTATGCACAGAGTTGAGAGGAATATGATCAAATGTATTGTATGAAAAAATTATTTTTAAAAAATAAGAACTTTAAAATGGAGGTATCTAACCAGCGAGGAACCAAGCACTGAGCCTGCTTCTCCTCCTGGTGGGGGAAGGAAGGCCAGGGTAGCAATATCTAATGGATGAGTGTGGGGTGGGGCACTGAGGTCCCTTCCCTCATATCAAGGGGTCAGTGTAGTATTGAGCAATATGTCTGCCTCAGAACATGTGAAGTGATTGCCCTCCCAAGTGGGGATAGCCTGGTCAAGGGACCAGGAATCCTGGCATCATCCCCCAAGGATAACCTCTGGGGCTTTCCTTATTGCAGACTTTCATGTAAACATACAACCTTGGGACCCTTAGAACTCTGACGAATTAGTTATAATTAATTCTAATTTTATCTCCACTGTGACTGGAGTTTCACAAATCCCCCAACTCCCATGTTTACAGGAAGCCCTTGGTTTTCTTTCCTGTAAGTTCCATCACTATCTCTGAGGATACGTCTGTTTCTGTCTCCCATGGAGTTCACTCTAGCCACTCCACAGATCTGCTGGCTGCTCATCCCAGCAGCTCAGCGCGTCAGCAGTTAACTGTCTGCGACAGCCCGGTGCACATCTTCTTCAGTGCACCAAACACTATACACAAATGAAGAGTCCAGCTCTGGGGGTTGGCGACAAGGCGGTAAAGTACCCAAGTATCTGCCTTCAGATCTCTGGCACCAATATAAAAAGCTGACTGTGGCAGTATATTCCTGTAATTCGTGTTGGGGAAGCCAGCCTAGACAGGAAGATCCCCGGAGCTTGCTGAACCAGCTAGCCAAATCTCTCTCTCTCTCTCTCTCTCTCTCTCTCTCTCTCTCTCTCTTACACACATTCACACACACACACACACACACACACACACACACACACACACACACGAACACAGAAACACAGCCACATACACAAAATTCCTGCTGATATTCACCACCTTGGAAAATACCAAAAGGAAAAGCTGGAAGAATCTCTATGGAAAAAAAAATGGTAAAACCCACCAGGTGTTTTCTGTTACTCACTCTCCATCTTGAGACCCTAGACCATAGGGCTGCAGTTTTAGCTTGAACTAGGCCTAGAACTCAGCTTTTGTGACCCTGGCGGACCCCCCCCCCCATGGGCTCACTCCGTTATTGTCAGCCCTCCCTTCTACCCAAGCTGCCTGGCTGCGCCTTCCTGATGGAAGGTCTCCCTCTCTAGTACTTGAGATGGGGACATAGGTGAACCCCAGAACTTTGCCGTGGACAGCCGTGGGTCACTCTGGAACCACTGGCTTCAGAGACACCATCATCTAGCTGGGAAGAAGACCAAGTTTCAAAATAGAAGGAAAGTGAAAACCAATGTTCAAGCAACACTTACTTTTCTGGAGCCAAGGACACAAAGACTCAAGAACTTTCGGGAATAAGGAGGTTAGGAAGGCTGATATTGACCAACTTCTGTTTGTCTCTACTGCTTAGCTCTATCTGAGTTAGTCTTCTAGTGAGATGGTTCAGGCTGAGCCTCATTGTGATAGCTAATATTGACTGTCACCTGAACAGAATCTGGAATTACTTAGGAGACAAATCTCTGAGCTTGCCTGAAGGAATTTCTAGATTTGGTTAGCTGAGGTGGGAAGATGGCCCCTAAATGTGGGCAGCAACATCCCACAGGCTGGCGTCCCAGGCTGGATAAAAAGAAGACAGCAAGCTGGGCGTTCATCTGCTTCCTGACTGAGGGTGCGACATGACCCGCTGCCTCATGCTCCTGCCTCCACGCCTTCCTCATGCTCCTGCCTCCACACCTTCCTCATGCTCCTGCCTCCACACCTTCCTCATGCTTCTGCCTCCACACCTTCCTCAGTGAACTGTGCCCTGAAACTGTGAGGCCAAATGAGCCCCCCTCCCTGTGTGGGCTTCTTCTCACCTATTTAGCAGCAACAATGTAAAAGTAACGATTGTATTGGGTCCCGTTTGTCTCCACATAGACAACAAAGACGAGTGGCCAGTCGGGGAGCAGGTAACTGTGAATCATGATTTTTCATGTGATCAGCGATGGCAGTGGGGAAAACGGGCCTTTCTGATCTATCACCTGGACCTCTCCTGCTCTCTCTTCACTCCAGTGGCCAAAGCAAGAGGCAGAGATGAGGGTCTGTACCCTTAGCTCAGTTTCTTACTTTACACCCTTTTCATGGAGTCGCCTCCATTCAAGCATCACTTGTTCATCCAGCCGTGAAGTATCATGCCTGTCCTTCAATATTAGCCTCAACTGCTGCCTCCAGGAAGTCCCCCTGACTTTCTATCTGGCCTTACAACATTATCCATTGTGTTTTCCCAGCCTATGGAACTCCTGACACAGCATATGTTTCTAGAGCATAACATCTTGATGCACATACAAAAGAGATCAAAACACAACTGGCTTACATCCTGAATTCAGCCTGCAGAAATATTTTGTCTGGCCAATACAATAGGTAGATATTTTGCGGAACTTGTAACCAAATTTCTGACTAGGTGTTAGCACATAAAAATTGAAATTTCCTTTCTCTTTCTGTTGAGCTAGCCTAGCTAGAAGCAGCGAACACCCATTTTCACATGGCAACCAAAAGCTGGGCTGAGCAATAGCTGCCCCTTTTGATGGGTCATGAACTCCCAGTTGCTATGGTTCCCTCCTGGCCCTTACCATTCACTTGTTGTTATGTGCCTGACCTCTGTAAGAATTTGAAATTGCGAAAATGTTATGCATGTGTTTCTTCCACTGTTACACAAAAAAATAATGAAACCCAAGGATGGAATGAGCTGTGGTGCTCAAATGTATAGCTTTAATCCAAACTCGCTGGTTTCTTCTGGGAATTGGTCATTTGTTCCTCCCTTTTGGGTACCTGTACCCCTTTGGGATGTGACCCTGCCACTTTTCATTGGGAGGTGAGGTCTGTTTCAGCCCTTGGGTCTATGCTGACTTGTGACTTGCTTTGTTGAAGGGGATGCAGAAAGAACGTCACTGTGTGTGAAATCAAGACTTCCACTATTTTCCTTGGAATCTGGTGTCTGCACAAGGACAGCTCAAGCCAGACTTCTGGGAATAAAAGATCAAGGGAACACACAGAAGACACCTTGCAGCAAATCCATCTGCTGCTTGCAGATGCCTGAGGAAGAAGCCGAACACCAGCTGGTCCATGCTCTTGAGCACTGAGCCACAAGCTAAATGGTTGTTGTGTTAAGTCATAAAATCCTGGAGTCATTCATTACACATCAAAACCTGAATAATACACTTACTCTCTGTGAGGCTGTGTGTGTGTGTGTGTGTGTGTGTGTGTGTGTGTGTGTGTGTGTGTGTGATGCTCAGATGTTGCTTGAGCACATGTATGTGGAGGACAGTGTTGAACATCAGGCATCTTTCTCAGTCCCTCTCCTCTTTATTCTTTGAGATTGTATCTTTCACTGAACTTGAAGCCCATTGGTTGAGTTAAAATGGTTGTCTAGCAAGCTCAGTGGACCTGCCTGTCTCCAGATCTCTGCCCCAAGGCCCTGCGGTGCTTCGTCTACAGGTCTGCACTGACGTGCCCAACTTTTTATGTGGGTGCTGGGGGTTCACGCTCAGGTCCTCAGCCTTGCACACCAAGCACCTTACCAGTTGAACCCTGTTGGCTGCTCCCCGCCTCATGAGTTTTAAGATGGTAGTGTCTATGGTACTCATTAACCCATTAACTTCGGGATTCTACTCGCTCTGCACAGAGGATGCAATGGACACAACGGAGAAAGGATGTTGGACATGGGTGCAGTCAGGCGATACTTACCCAGCGTCAGATCCATTTCCACATAATAAAGGCTCAGTAGTGCCATTCTTGATGTAAACATTTTCTAAAGAAAGGAAGAAACGAAGCCTCACGGTGTGTTCTCAAGTCGCTAACCTAGGCCTTGGGTGTCAGAGAAGACACTTCCTGTCTAAGTGAGGTCAGTCCCTTTGCCTACAAGCCTTCCAGGGACATTCAGGGAGCCGCACACCCTTCCAAGCCACTTGGAGGCTGTGGGAGCCAGGAAATCTTGCTTTTAGGTGGAGAACTTGTCAAAGGTTTCTTTTGCCCAAGGGAAACTGGTCAGCAGGAAAGTGGGGGAGGGGAGTGCAACCCCACTCAGGAGCGATTCATTGGAAATGAAATGCCAGTATACCCACACAGTCGTGCGGGGCTTTTGGCCACCCAGGCTTGGGGTACCCATTCTAGTCTATAGCAGAGTGTCTGCTCACCTGCCATTTGAGATGAGAAATTATGAGCATTGTGGGGATCTGTGCTCCTCGTGATACATTTGTTCTTAAGGTTCCCCTTGAAGAGCTGCAGGCCCACCAAGGCAAAGACACTCAGGCAGAAGACAGTGAGGATGGTCACGTCAGCCAGCTTTCTCACCGAGTGGATCAGGGCTCCCACAATGACCTTCAGTCCTGTGGGAAGGTGACAGAGATGCTCCCATAGGGTGAAGTGCTACACAGAGCACAGGTATGCACCGTGGCTATCCTCATTACACACAGGTGTGATGCACCTACATACTCCAGGCAGCTCCACGCTCAGCTTCTCATCTGCAATTGCCCAGAGAGGCGAGTAGGTGGGGCCTGTCATCTTCATTATAAGAGCAAGCAGCTGAGGCCCCACAGTGCAGCTCTTACAATCTTAAGGCTAATCAATGATTCCACTAAAACCCCCTTTGGGGTGCCTGGAGATGTATGTAGCTCAGTGGTAGAGCACTTGCCTAGCACACTCAAGACCCTGAGTTCTATCCTCAGCATTGAGAAATTTACGTTGAGTCCCAGCCATATCCCCCGCTGTTCTAGCTGTGAAGTTGATCTTCCCGCTCTAATCATGTGGTGTTTGTCTTTCTACATTCATCTCAGTCCTGGGAAGCAGCTTGAGGCTTGAGATGAACGAATTTCACTCAGAGAGAGAGAGAGAGAGGGAGGGAGGGAGGGAGAATCAAAGAAGAGCAGTAGAAATGAACGTTTGTTCTGTTGACAAGCACGCTGGCTGAAACCACTCACCTGGGATCACAGAAACAGTTTTCAGGGCTCTGAGAACTCGGAATGTCCGGAGGCCTGAGATTCCTCGGAGGTCTATCGCTGCACCAACATACCTGTAGAACCGAAAGGCACTCAGCATTTTCTCAGGGCAAGGGTTTCAGGGTGCATGCAGCACACACAACAGTAGTCACAGGGAGAGGAGCCTTGGGAGATCAAGGACAGACATGCATATCCAGTGGCATTGCCATCTATGGATGGGCATGGATGCCCAGTAAACCATCACATTCTTTTTCAGAAAGTACCGTTTCAAGAGGTGCACAGTTGGATTTCAATCACACAGGCTTGATGAACCTACCTCCTCAGATACTGTTCGGTAGGAATAACGCTGAGTCTCACCTGACCTGCGTTGGCCAGTTATTAACACAGAACTTTGGTTTGTCCCCATGGTCATGGAATGAGCTGTTATGTATTCCAATACCCAAGCCACAAGGCTCCACCAGAGGAAACTGGATGGAGATGAGGAAGTAATCCAGATTATGAGCATGGACACCCCCAAAAGTCCTACACCCCAAAGCCTACAGGGACACACCGCTAGAGAGGGGAACACTCACGCCAGGGTAATAACACTGAAATCCAGCCAGTTCCAGGGGTCTCGCAGATAAGTGAACTCATTTAGACAAAATCCTCTCGCCAGTATCTTGATCAGAGCTTCGAAGGTGTAAATGACAGTGAAGGCATACCTGGGGAGGAGGTGGAGAGACATTAACTGTGCCACGGAGGGACCAGGTGCTTCCTCTGCCAGGCGTGAGGACTGAATCCCTGTGGTTGTTCCAAGGAAACACATACAAAGACCACAGCCAAGGTGAAGGAGAAGGGGGCGGTAAGGAGCTAGGACACACACTGAAGAGTCACATAAGTGGACTGGGTAGGGTGGGGAGAGAGGTGGGGAGGGGAGGGGGGAGAGAGAGAGGAGAGTTGTGTGACAGCCGCAGCTCGTGAGTGGGCAGAGGACAATGTCAGGTGAAGAATGAGGCTTCCGTTCAGAGCGAGGCCTCCATCCTATGGAGGCTGGAGGTTCCTTGCCCAACCTGTGGGTGTTGGGAGATGTGGAAGAGGCACAGGTCTCTGTCGTTGTCTCTTCCTGTACCTCCCGACTTCCAGCCCGCTTTGCCTTTCCCACCGTGGCTGGCATAGCTGTGTTTCTGGCCTCCTTACCGTGGAAGAGAAGACATCTGATTCACAGACGTTTTCTCAGCAGGGCAGAGCCTGATGGAACTGGGTGTCTCAAGACAGCCCCTTTGTTCTGCTGCCCCCCTTGTTGCGTTTAGAGTTGAAGAGCTGAGGTTGGAAGTGAGGTGATGTTTCTGCAATGCTCAGAATCCTTCAGTCACCAGTGGCAATGGCTGTCACACTCTGGCTACCATCAGATCTACCTGAAGGCCTTGCTCCAGAGGTTCCTGGGCTGTCCTCATAGTGTCTGGTTCAGTAGTCCGAGGACTCAAGGATTGGAATTTCTAACGTTCCCAGCTGATGCTAGTGTGGGGACCACGGGCTCTGGGACTCAGATGTACACATAAATGGCACATGACTTAGTGCTGAGGAGGTGGCTGATCTGCGAAGGGTTTGCCATGCAAACGTGAGGGTCTGAGTTCAGATCCTTGGCACATGTGTAAAAAGCCAGGTGTGGCAGCACGTGTCTGTGCTTCCAACCCCAGCACTAGGTAAGTGGAGACCGAGGCTCCCTGGCTAGTCAGTCTGGCCGAATCTATGAGCTCTAGGCTCAATTAGACACCCTGCCTCAAAAACCAAGGTGAAGAACAACTGAGAAGGAACTGTACACCAGCCTCTATCTCCACTTGCGCCAACGCATACACATGCACGTACACACACACACACACACACACACACACACACAATTAAAAATTTAAATTATAAACATGTGCTTTTGTGTGAAAAACACGAGGACTCTTGACTAAACATGCATTTACCCCATCCTTCCTGAAGCTCCTTCAGCATGACAGAGGATTTTTCAAAGACATGAAGCCCGTAGGATAAATACAAGCTGCTCTGCACAACCCCGAACAGTTTGGGACTTAGAGATGCTCAGGACTCCAGAGGGTGGGCTGTGGGAGGAGTAGGAGGGGCACAAAGGCCTGTTCCATTCTCCTCAGGAAGCAGCTGGGCCTTCTAGACCCAACTTCACACTCATTCAGTGGGGAATTGCCTGCTACTGAGGTGGACTGGACACTTTTTCTCAGGAGGTGAACATGAGGGAGAATGGTGCAGCCTGAGGCTGGAAAGCAGAATTTCCATGGAAAGGTAGGCACCTCCCACTTCTGCCTTTGCTGAGTTCCTGGAAGTCAGTCAGATTCACAGCTCATGAAGATCTAGCCTGTTCTCTGTCCATCAGGGTCTAGTCATGTATCCCAGGCTGCTCTTGAACTTGTGATCCTCCTACATAGCTTTCTGAGTGCTGGAATCACAGGAATCTAATAGCACAGCCTCGGTAGATGCAACACTGTTAATAAGAAAGCTGGCCAAGGAGCGTTGTGAATTTGAGGGATGCTTGGAATCAAAACCAAAACATGAGGCAGGCACGATGGTGCATTCCTGTGATCCCACACTTGAGAGGATGAACAGAGGATTACTGTGACCCACAGGCCAGACTGGACTATATACATGAGTATCAGGCCAACCAGTGCTGTATAGCATGGTCCTGTCTCCAACAACATCACCAAAATAAAACAAAAGTCCAGGGAACCAAAGAGGGAGTAAAGAGAAGAAACAATGAAGGGAGGACTAAGGAAATCTAGAGAAAGGAAAAATCCCATCTATTGATATTTTTAGAGTTAAAAGTTGAGATAAACATTTCTTAAGGCAAGAACAGGAATCTATTTTAAAAAAGCATTAAAGAACAAAACAGAACTTCTGGAAGCAAGATTGCAAATAGTTTTAGAAATCTCAGAAAATAAAACCCAAAGCAGGAATGAATAAAATGGAAAATCAGAGGATCTGTTTGCTCCCAGGCTAAGAGGAAATCTGGAAAGAAATAGATTGGAGGAAAGCATCACAGGAATTGTTCAATAAAAAGAAAATCCCCAAATGAAATATCTAAGTCTTTAAAACATGGGCAAGTATTCAGGAAAATGGAGGAAAACAGTTAAAAATCCCTCATCACAGCAGAACTCCACAAAGTTTCACATCATTCTGCACCAAGAAAAGCTCAACATTCTGCTTGAGAGACAAAGAAAAAAACAAAACATACAGGCTATCTACAAAGGATTGGTGTCTCAGTCACTATCTATTGGTGTGAAGAGACACCACGACCAAGGCGATGAGTAAGAGAAAGCATTTATCTGGGGGCTGGCCTACAGATTCAGAGGTGAGTCCATGATCACCACCGCAGGGAGCAGGGAGGCAGGCAGGTAGGCATGGGGCTGGAGCAGTAGCTGAAATCTTACATCCTGATCCACAGGCAGGAAACACAAAGAGAGCATGGCCCAGGCTTTTGAAACCTCAAAGCCCACGCTCAGTGACACACTTCCTCCATGAAAGCCACACTTCCTAATTCTTCCTAAACACTCCACCAACCAGGAACCAAACATTCAAATATGTGAGCCTACAGGGGCCATTCTCATCCAGACCACCACACTGAGAATAAAACCACCATCAGATGGCTCAGGGGCTACCCTGGCTTGGAAGGAAGGTCAAAGCCTCTAAACTGGATGGTAAAAACTTTCCAATACAGAATTTGTTTGTCAGCTAAACTATCAGAGATGAAGTTAAACTAACGTGAAGGGATACACAAGTCTACAAACATTTACTTCCTGGCCCCCACCTGTGACAATCTAGACTGACTATCCCGGCACAACAAGAAAGCCATCAACAAACACTGGAATGTTTGGATCCCTCCAAGGAACAGAGAAGGAAGAAAACTCCAGGAAAAAAAATCTCTTTACTAGGGAACTGTGGGTCTAGCCGAGGTGAGAAGCAAAGGGTTCCAGGAGTTATTTATCTGAGAGAAGTGGAAACCTGTGGGTAAGCTGGTGTATTCAAATGGACAGAACAGTGAGTTGAGTCTCTGGAGAAGGGTTTGGGACAAATGAGGGATAAATATGTAGAAAACTGAGCAAATGAAGAAATGAAATCCTAATAAACTCCAGGGAAAGTAGAAATGGTGTGCAAGCTGGAATTGGTAGGGCTGGAAAGATGGCTCAGTGGTTAAGGTCATGTACTGCTTCCACAGAGAACCCAAGTTCAGTTCCCAGCACATGTGCCAAACAGCTCACAACTGTCTGTAACTCCAGCTCCAGGGAATCTCACGCCCTCCTCTGGTCTCCATGAGCACCTGCACTCACGCATGTCCACACCCACTGCCCACACCCCTGGCTCCTGAGAACTGGAAACCTGCTGTTTTAACTGTTTGGGGTTTTGTTGTTGTTGTTTCATTTTTAATTTATTTTTCCCCACATTTTTTGGTGTTACCTTTTTTAAAAAAACTATAGAGACTTTTTAAATATCAGTTTGAGTGATTTAAATATTTGCATGTTCATTTTTTAAATGTTTAATGTAAGTTTTTTCTTTTATTTATTCCTTCCATTTCTTTTCCCTTTAATTTCTCCTACTGTCAGTTCTATTTTCTCTTTTGGAACAGGAGCTCAGCACAGGGCCAAGGCTCTGGGGTTGTAAGTTACCACACCCAGCTTTAATATTCAATCTTTACTTTCTTTTTTTTCTGTTTCTTTTTTTTTTTTTTTTTTAGACAGAGTCTATCTACATAGCTCTAGCTGTCCTGGATCTCACTTTGTAGACCAGGCTGTCCTCAAACTCACAAAGATCCACCTGCCTCCCGAATGCTGGGATTAAAGGTGTGTGCCACCACATCTACATTCCTATATTTTTACCCAGTTCCCTCCATTGGATCCAATTTTTGTCTTTGTTGTTCTTTTTTCTTATCTTGTCCTCTAAGTTTTTTTTTTCTGGATTTTCATTGTTTTTTTTTTTGTTGTTGTTGGTGGTGGTGGTGGGTTGGTTGGTTCCTCTTCCTCCTCTTTTTTTTTTTTTTCCAGACAGGGTCTCACTCTATAGCTCCGGCTGTCCTGGAACTCACTATAGAGACCAGGCTGGCTGAAAATTCATAGAGATCTGCCTGCCTCTGCTTCCCAAGTGCAGCTACAGGAAAGAGGAGATCCTAGTAGAACAGCAGATAAGCAAATGTGGATTAGGGAGGAATCAACAATAACAAAGTGATAGCAATTATGCATTCCCTTTCCACTGTTCCTCTGAAAGTTATGTTCCCAATTCTCAAACTAAAATATACAGACCATGGGCTGGAGAGATGACTGCATGGTCAAGAAAACTGTCTGCTCTTCCAAAGGACTAGATTTCAGTTCCCAGCACCCACATGGAAACTGACAACCACCTATAACTCCAGTTCCAGGGGGTTGGATGCCCTCTTCTGGCCTCCATGGGTGTTGCACACATGTGGTAGACAGACATACATGCAGGTAAAACATGCATACACATAAAATAAAAATAAATCTTTTTATAAAACCACGCGTGTCAGTGGACTGGATTTTTTTTAAAAGACTCAACTGTTTACTGGCTACCAGAAACTCATATCACAGCAAAGGTAAACATAGGGCATGGGGGAACTGAAAAAGATGCTATAAACAAATGGAATCTAAAATCTAACAGAAGTAGCTGTACTCATATCCCAGAAAACAGACTTAAAGCCCAAACTAGAGGACATCAAGAAAATCATTTCATGTTGATATCGTGAACAATCAATCTAAAGGATATAATAGTTACAAACACAAATGGTCTGAACACTGATGAAAGTTTAAAATAATAAAAAAAAACCTGGATAATTTCTTGTATGTTACCATATCATCATAAAATAAAAGTGACAGTCAACAGCAAGAGAAATTACTGAAAACATACAAATACGTGAAACTGAACAATACACTTTGGAACAATTAGTGGGCAACCAAAGAGGTCCAATGAAGGGTAGTAAAATTCCTAGAACCAAGTTAAAATTAAAATATAATGTTCCAGAACCTGTTGGATGTGGTAAAAGCAGTTCTAAAATATATGTTTACAGCTATAAATACCTATGTTAAAATGAAAGATATCAAATAACTTAATGGTACATCTCAAGGTTTTAGAAAAAAAGGAACAAACCAATTTCAAGAGCAGTAGAAGAAAAATTAAAAATCAGAGCTGAAATTAGTGAAATGCAAATTTAAAAAGTCATAAAAAACTAATGAAACGTATCTTGTTATTTGAATTGATAACATTGGCAAATGCTTACCAAAGTAATCAATAGAAAGAAAGGACATAAGCTGATAAAACTAGAGACAAAGGGTATTACAGCATGTACCACTGAGACACAGGGGATCACTAGGAATTTTTAAGATGTGTGTGTGTGTGTGTGTGTGTGTGTGTGTGTGTGTGTGTGTGTACAGATATGTGGAGTTCAGAGGACAACTTGCAGAAGTCAGTTCTCTCCTTGTGTCACGTGAGTCTCACCAGACTTGATGACAAGCATTCTTACCTTCTGAGTCATCTCAGCCCCACTAGGGAATACCTTGAAAGCTTATATTCTAATAAATTGAAAAGTCTTGAAGAAATTGACACATTTCTAGAAACATACAATCTAAAAATATAGAA
This sequence comes from Peromyscus eremicus, assembly GCF_949786415.1. Classification (NCBI taxonomy): domain Eukaryota; kingdom Metazoa; phylum Chordata; class Mammalia; order Rodentia; family Cricetidae; genus Peromyscus; species Peromyscus eremicus. The sequence goes on from NC_081422.1 coordinate 113,487,092, forward strand.
CTGGGAAGTTGTAAAACCTAAACAGATCAATAGCAAGCTATGAAACTGAAGTATTCTCCCACCAAAGCAGCCAGGACCAGATGGATTCACCACATGTTTAAAACTGAATTTTCCCAGCTGTTTAAAGAAAGAGACAGAACGCTTCCAAGCTCATTCCACAGAGTCTGTATTACCCTGGCACTAATGCTAGACAAAGACACAACAAAAAAAGAGAGAGAAAACTATAGTTTGGTATTCTTCATGAACAGACAGCAGAAATCCTCAGCAAAAACCTTGCAGAATTCAACAGCACATTAGCAAGATCACACACTGCCATCAAGCTGGTGTGTAAACAATTGTTCAACACCTGCAAACCAATAAGTGTAACACAACCACCTCATGGATGCAGGAAGAAAAGAATTTTGACAAAATTAAACATCACTTTATGACAAAACTCCATGAAGAACCCAGGAATGGGAGGCTCTTACTTCACCGCGGGAAAGGTTCCTGACAGCCCTATAGCAGACGTTATACTGAACGGGGGAGCAGGAAGCATTTGTTCTAAAGTCAGGAATGAGACCAAGCTGGCCACTATCCCCGATCCTAGTCAATGCATTTTTTATTTAAATTTTATTTATCTCTCTGTGTGTGTGTGTGTGTGACATGTGTGTATCACAGTACATGTGTGTGGAGGCCAAAGGACAATTTTTAAGAATGGACTTGCCCCTCCTGTTTTGTGGGTCCTGGGGATTGAACTCAGACTGTCAGGCTTGCACACAGGTACTCTTACCTGCTGAGCTGTCTCGCTGGCTCCTTAACATATTTCTTGAAAGTTTTGCCAGAGTAATATGGCAAGAAAAAATAAAGATACAAACAGGGAACTAAAAAGTCATGTTATTTGCAGATGATATGGTCCTGCGTTTAAAAGCCCAGAAGACTCCACTAGACGGTTCTTAGCTCTGACGAACACTTTCAGAAAAGGAGCTATAAGCCAACATACAGATATCACTAGCCTTTCTACACAGAACTGGCAAAGTCACCAAGCAAGAAACTGGAGCAAAAATCCATTACAAGACTCCCCTCAATATATATGTAAATAAACCTAACCAAACATGCGAAAGACTTCTATAATGAAAATGAGAAAACATGGAAGAAAGAAATTGAAGAAGATACTAGAAGGTGGAAAGACCTTCCATGCTCATGATTTAGCAGAATTTATACTGTGAAAATGGCCATATTATTGGAAGATACCCACATATTCAATATTTCCCATCAAAATTCCACTAATGTTGCTTCAGAGCTAGAAAAAGCAACTCTCGGGATTTGTTATGGAAGCACGAAAGGTCCCACATAGTAAAACAATCTGATAGGTTGGGCCAAGGGAGAGGGCTCTGCCAACAAAGACAAAGGCAACCTGGGAGGTATCTTGATGACTGACTTCAAATTATGGAGCCAAGGTAACAAAAGTACGACATAATACTGGCAGAAAAACTGATAGAGCAATGGACTCAGTTAGAAGACCCAGGAACAAACCCACACAGATAACGTCCTCTGATTGTTGACAAAGATGTCGGAGTTGTACACTGGAGAAAGATGGTATTTTTAACAAGCAGTACTTCAAAATTGCATACAGACGTGTACAAGATGTAAACTAGCTCCCTACATCACATCCTGTGTAAGATCAGCTCAAAATGTATCAAAAGGCCACAAAGGTAAGGTTAGAACATTTGAAATTACTACAGAAAAACAGGGCAGAATGCTTCAAGATATAGATGAAGGCAGGGACAGTCTAAAAAGAGCTCCACCAACTCAGAAAAGGGTGGCAAGTGGTAACAAATGGAGCTGAATGAAATCAAAAGACCTCTGGATGCAGAAGAAAACACCCAGCAGATGGAGTGACGATCTGAAGGATGGGGGGAATCTTTACCAACTATAAATCTGAGAGGCTACTCATTTCTAGGATCTATAAAGAACCCAAAAAACTAAACATCACAAAACCAAGTCATTTGATCAGTAGAAAGGCAAATCAATTGGACAGATAGTTTTCAAAAAGAGGAAATGCAAAAGACAATACAAATATGTGTATATGTATATATATGCATATATACCTCTCTCTCTCTCTCTCTCTCTCTATATATATATATATATATATATATATATATATATATATATGTGAAAAAATATTCACTTTCCTTAACTATCAGGGAAACACAAATCAGACTCACTGAGACCCATCTCCATCCCAGCCAGGACACAGAACAAGTGGTAGCAAGGATTCGGGAAAAAGGATCTCTATACACTGTTGGTGGTGATGCAAATTAGTGCGGACACTTTGGAAATCAGTATGGTGAACCCTCAAAGCACTGAAAATAAGATTACCATATAATGTAGCTCTTCAACATCTGGGTCTGTGTCCCAAACAGGCAAAATCAGAGAGGTACCTACACATTTATATTTACTGAAGTCCTGTTTGCAATAAGCAATGTCAGAATCAGCCTAGGTCTTCATCAACAGATAAGCGAATAAAGAAAGTGTGTGTGTGTGTGTGTGTGTGTGTGTGTGTGTGTGTGTGTGAATCTTGTATACATGTATGAGAATGTTATAATGAAACCCACTGTTTTGTATAGCTAACATGCAATAATAAAACTTTTGAGAATGTTAATGGAACTATAAAAAGAATATGATACGAGTATGTATAGAAATGTCTATGATTTGTGTGACTGAATAATTATAACAAACATTAACTTTGAAATGAAAACCAGATTTAAAAGACTAGTTTTTTCACGTGGTGCGAGAAATAGTGTTGGAGACTCCCTAAAGAAGCCCAGCTGGCCACATGGTCAATGTCATCCTCCAATTTTCCCCTACCTCCTTGAGTTTTCTACATCAGAACATCTCCACTCTGAACTATTGGATGTTGGGAAGTTTTGGTGGATATTTCCAACTTTTCAGATCAAACAGACCCAGAAATTATAAAGCTCTCTGTAAAGACTACTTTCAGAGTTTCACCGAAGGATGAGGACCCAGCTCTGCACCCTGAGTGCTGGCAGCTCAGTGCCTCGTCAGGCACAGCAGGAGCAGAGGCGTGTTCTCCCCTTGGTGTGTCTGGCGGGGGTCCTGCTTCATGATGTTCAGTTGCAGCATCCGGATGTGGTTTTTAATGTATGCCCAGGGATGGTTTCCTTATGTTTTCTCGGGTGATAAAGGAAATATTAGATAAGAGGAAAGAGTCAGAACCACCAGCCACTCACTCTCCCTACCTCTCTCTCTCCCTCCTCTCTCTCTCTCTCTCTCTCTCTCTCTCTCTCTCTCTCTCTCGTGTGTGTGTGTGTGTGTGTGTGGTGTGTGTGTGTGTGTGTGTGTGTGTGTGTGTGTTTGTGTGGTGTGCATGTATGTGTGTAAGTGTGCCATGAAGGTATGCACATGGAGGTCAGAGGACAACCTCATGTGCAATCCTCACCTTCCACTTTGTTTTGACAAAACTGTTTTATTTGCTACTGTGTTCACGAGGCTGTGAGCATCCAGACTCTCCTGCCTGCATCTCTGGTCTTCCAGTAGGAATGCTGATATGATAGATGGGTATGCTGTGGGGCCCAGACATGAGTTCTGGGGACCCAAATTCACTTCTTCAGGTCGCACGGCAAGCACATCCCCCATTTCCCACATCCTCTTTATGTGTTTGTTGTTTTACACAATTATTTGACACAAATACCTAAGCTTTTGAAATGGGACACCAGGATGAGATGGTCATCAGGCTGATGGAATTCAGTGAGCCTGATCTCTGTCATGGTTTTTGCTTTCTTAAGCGTTTATCTGCTGGATTATCTACGTCTCCTCCACCTGTCTCATGATGGGGAGATCCATGCTACGCCTTCATGGTGGAGTCTATTTGTCACTTATGTTTGAGACTCGTTGTTCTGGTTGCAGGATTTAGGTGTCTATTTCTGTCATTATTATACTCCAGCAGGCCATTTTTGAAATGATGATTCATTTTTGTAAACTGGGATATTATGAGAGGCAACAGTAACAATGACAGATGAAAGCTGAACAAATGTAGACCACTGTCAGAAAAGGAGAAACTCATTATTCAAGATAATCTATCATCAACTCCTTGCTAGCCGGTGGGAGCTAAATCAGTCCTTGGAGCACATAAGTAGTTCTTAAGGACACAAATAGTACATGATATTAGAGTTCAGCAGATACTCTATATTGGAAAATAGTGCATGTATAATTCAATCACACTGCTTTCTTTTAATCTGCTGATGAGTGAGAGAACAGTGAAAGACTCCCAGGGACCAAAGAGAAACATTCCAGGGGATGGAATGAGCTGAACTCATCTGCAAAAATGAATGAGAATTTGGAGTTCCCAGGTGACAGTGAGGCAGAGTGTTGGAGTGACCCAAAGGGACAGTTTATGAATAACTACCAGACAGCCTCAATTAGAGGATAGATCATATGGATCAGTGAGATGGATCAGCAGGGGAATGGCGCTCATCACCAAGCCTGAGCTGGATCCTTGCAATCTACATAATGAAAGGACAGGATCAACGCCTGAGAATTGACCTCTGACCTACACACACACACACACACACACACACACACACACACACACGGGGGGGGGGGGCATGTACACAAATAAATTCTTTTACAGATAAAATAAGGTACAAATTACTTGAAAATTGAATCCAGAGCAGGATCAGCTGTAGCCATTAAAACATGAACAAACCTATTCTACTGATAAACTACATGACAGTCTTGATAAATAGAAAAATACTGATTAAAAAATAACAATATCCATTTGTAACAAAAATCCATTTGTAACAATATTCATTTGTAACTTGCACCAAGAACCCCTGTGTGCCTAGCAAATTGTGCTTTCTTGCAGATGAGAAAATATTTCTTCCGAGGTGAGTCTTCCCTGCAGCCAGCTGTTTTCCAGAACATGGGTATAGCAAGTGAAGGACCAGGCTATCAAAGGACACCTTCGGTGACTCTGTGTGAGCCCTGGGGTGTGAGGAGAGCGAGAGTGTTCCACTAACATTTTTTCCTTGCTGTAACTTCCATCTCTTCCTGATACCTTTTTTGGCACATTCTTCCTCTTTAGTTTCTTGTGAACATAAGAAGGGATTAAATATGGGCTCTGTATGTCTGTCTTGCCCCAAATAGACAGGCAGACAGGCAGGCAGGCAGGCAGGCAGGGAGGAAGCTCCCATTAGCCAGCAGATAACAGCACATAGCTAATGTTTCAAAGAGGCACAATGGGAAGCTAAGAAAAGAGAAAGGCTTGTGTCTATCAGACAGATTGTATCCAGGACAAGGCTATTCTGTTGGCTTCTGAGTCTCGACTGGCTACAATTTATTTTCTTCCTAAACAAATACACAGCATGATCTGTGGGGACTGGGTCTATCCCAAGGATATGCATTCTCTTCTCTGAGTCCCAGCAGCAAACAGCTAATGGTTTCCAGCAAACACCCGGAAGATCAGAGCTACTCTACTGTCTCCACAAGGCCAAGGGTACTGTCTTGGACTAGAACAGAGAGAGTTTTGTATCTTTTCAAAGTGTGTTTATAAAAGAAGTTGTGTTAACAGCTCGGTTTATATGGAGTCTAAAAAGAATGTTCTCAATAATCACTGGGAATGAAAACTGACACAACTTTGGAATGTAATTTGGCAATACTGTAAAAATGAAAATTTAGTGGTCGAATAGCTCAGTTGGTAGAGTTCTTGCCTAGCATGCACAACCCTGAGGTCAATCCCCAGCAATGCATAAAAGGGGCAGGGTAGAACATGTGTGTAATCCCTGGCACTCAGGACTTGAGACAGGCCAATCAGAAATTCCAGGCCATCCCTGGCTACATAGAGTGTTCAAGGCCATCCTGCAATACATGAGACCCAGATAAAAATAAATAAATAAATTATATGTCCCTTGGTCCAGAAACTTCTACTTCTAAAAACTCATCTCTCAAATTTTGTTGCATTAGTTGTACAAAGATATGTGCACAAGGTATTCATCAAAGAATTAATCATGACACATAAGAATTCTTATTATGATTAGGACTTATCACAGAGAATAGTTCAATTCCACCTCTTCCATGCTGGTAAAATCTATCCATCCAATTTCCACAAACCCAATTGCTGCTGAGATTTTTAGTGAGATTTCACTGAAATCTATAGATAAATTTGGGCAGCACTAACAATTTAATAATAGTAATCTTCCCATCCATTATCACAAGATATATTTAAATTTATGTAAGTACTTTAAAATTTCTCAATAATCTTTCTTTATTTTTTAGTACAAAGGTCTTGGGCATATATTTTATAGCACCATTTGAATCTATTAGCCCCATTTTGCTATTTATCTCTTCTCCAGTTATTAATTTTTTTCTTTCTGTTTGCCTTTAGTTTATTTTATTATTTCTCTAGTTCTGTGCCAGACTTTTCAGCCTTTGCTGATATTAAGATCCTACACTTCTGAGCTGTAAATCGCCTCCTGAGAACTTTTTTTCTCCCTATAGGTGCTGATTAAACTTGATTTTAATGTTTTTGTCCCTAGAGATTCTACAGCTTTAGTTTGTAACCCATCTTTTGTACAAGAGTTCTTTAAGGCCAGCTTTAAAACAGATGAATAAAGACTTCCTCTTTTCCCTCAGCTTCCTGCCATTTTCTCATTTATTGCAGAAGGATAAGAGAGTTCACTATTTGTTATTGTTATCTGTGGAAGTAACTGGATTGGGTCTTGTGGTTGTTGCTTGTTTTGTTTTGGGGTGGGGCTAATATGAGGTTAACTTATATGGTTTTGTAGCTTAATCTCCGAGCGATACAGCGTGCAATGAATTTTCTTATTCCTACCCCCTCTCCATCGTTACAGACTTTTTACACTCTGTCTGTTACAGGCAGAGAGAAATGCAGCTCTTCAGATCCTCCAATAGCTTTGCACGTTCACTCACGTTCTTCAGTCTGTAAATACGTCCTTGCATCGTTCATGGCAAAGCTCTAACTTATCCTTGTGTTTACCATTCAGTGTCTTGCTTGTCTGGCCCTCTGCTCTTTGGTGCTAGCTTTTCCATCTGTCCTTCCTTACATCTTTGCCCATTCTTTTGTACTATTTGAGATGGTCTTATATAGCCCAGGCTGGCCTAGAACTTGCTATGTTGCTCAGGCTGGCCTTGGACTCCTGCTCTCCCTGCCTCTGTGTCCTGAGTGCTGGGGTTTCAGGCATGTGTTGCCATACCTGGCTTTCCCCTTCTTTAATTTAAACCTTTCTGTATCATTTTTGTGTGTGGGTGCTCATGCCCAGCTGTGCAATTGCAACACTGGCCTGCAACACAGTCACTAAGTTGACTGGCTAGTGAGCTCGAGGGAGACACTTGTCTCTGTCTCCCCAGCACTGGGATTGTGGTGTGCTCTGCCACATCTGATTCTTTATGTGGTGCTGAGTTGATAATCAAAGGGAAATGGTCACTTATCAACTCAGGACTATTATTAAGACAGCAATTTTTACATTTATTCTAAACAAACAAAGCAAACAAACAATCCACTGGGGTGGCACACACCTTTAATCCCATCACTCGGGAGGCAGAGCCAGGTGAATCACTGTGAGTTCGAGGCCAGCCTGGTCTACAGAGTGTGTTCCAGGACAGCCAGAGCTGTTACACAGAGAAACCCTATCTTGAAAAACAAACAAAGCAAACATTTATTCCACCCATACCTACTCTCCCCCACCCCCAGCTTGCAGAAGTATGTTTTCTCTTTCAACCAAGTGGGTTCCAGGATGAAACTCAGGTCATGGGGTGGCATCAAGCACCCTCCCCACTGAGCCATCTTGCTGGCCCCTAGAACTCTTTGAATTTCTCCCTTTAGAGATGCCCTGTTACATGACCTCTCCCCCCACACTCTCTCCTTTCCCCTTCCAGTGTTTTGTGTTTGTATCTTGTCAACTCTTCCGAGGACTCTAGAGCTTGCAGGGGGTCAAATGCCTGGATCTCATCTTTCTCATTCCGTTCAGGGGCGGAAGGAGAGCCCGTCTGCTCAGGGGCTTGCGGTTCCTCCACCCACTTTTGGTCTCCCAAGCTTGTTTTGACATCTACATCGCTATGTTTCCTTGCCATCTCCCTTTGTTCTTGTGTTTATACAGTTCTTATACCCATGCTGTCACTGTACTGGCATTTTGAGAGAGAGGGTAAAACATATGCATCCTGTCTTCCATATTTAACCACAGTCCCCAGGTGACTCCTAAATGACTCACATTGAGAAGAAAAATGCTTGCATTAGGAATTCTAAAAGATGTAAAGATCTAAATGCAGTATCACCTCAACCATATAAAATATGAGTTTTATAGTTTAACCTAGGCATTACATTCTGGTTTATGTTTTCAGTGCTTGCCATTTTATGCAGTGCTCATTTGTTTTTGAATTATTATTATTATTGCTATTATTTTGTTTTGCTTTGTTTTGAGACAGGATCCCACTCTAGCCCAAGCTAATCTGGAACTCCCTATGCAGACCAAACTTGCCTTGGAGTTGTCATGATCCTCCTGCCTCAGCCTCCCAAGTGCTGGGATGACGGGCTTGCACTCAGACTTCAGGGTTACAAGCTGTTTTGTTTTAAAGCGTCTCACCAGTCAACACACACAGTAAACAAGCGTGTGGACAGTAGCACGGTCACCGTAAGGGAAGACTTCGCTAGTCAGTCTGGCTAGCAGTCAGTGCCGTCAACTGGGTGGCATGAACACCAGAAACTAATTCCCTCACGGTCTGGGAAATTGAACGAGGCCTTGGCAGGGTGAGGGACTGGAAAAGGTCTCCTTCTTACATTGTAGATGGCTGTCTTCTCTTGCATTCTCACAGGGCATGGAGAGAAATTGGGTTTTTCTTCCTTGCAGAGCATTTAAGTTCTTCTTGCTACCCTAACCCTAACCCTGGCGACCTTACTTAGCCATCTCCTTGAAGGCTACCATTTCCAACACAGTAACACAAAAGGCCAGGCTCCAACCTACGAATTTGGGGACAGGGCACAGTTCTGTGTGACAACTGTCCATGTCCCCAAATAGAATGTCTTGACTCTCTGCGGTCCCTACCCGATTACATTCTCCTGTCTCAGGGTCCCCTCCACATATTTTGCATTTTCACGGTTTATTTCACTTCTATTTTTAACTCCTATTCTTCTACGCTTTGGATGTGTTTCCTCAAAATGCGTATTTTGACCAGGTGTGGTGACACCTGTCTGCACTTCCAGCACTGACCCAAGAGTTTGAGGGGTGGCACCAGGAGGACGAGGAGTTCAAGGCTGACTTGAGGTACATAGCAAATTCAAAGTTAGCCTGGGCCTCATGAGACCCTGTCTCAAAACAAAACAAAGCATATTTTGTCAACTTAATTCCCCAGTTCATGTATTTTAAATTCTTTCTTACTTATTTATTTGTTGACTTTTGTGAGTGTGTACACATACGTGCATATGGATGCGTGTGTTTCCTAACTGAGTGGGGGGGTCAAAGGGCAAGTTACGGGAGACGGTTCTCGCCTTCCACTGTGTGGGCCCCAGGGACTGGCTGAGTCGGGTCGGGCAGCAAGTCTCTTTCAACCACTGAGACACCTCAGCAGCTCCTAGTTCATATATTTCCAAGGTGGGGTTTGGGGAGGTAATTAGGATTAGATGAGGTCATGGGAGGAGGCAGAACTGGGCTACCATGGCTACTGCTTCTCACTGTGCAGTAATGATGTAATGCTGCAGGATGGCCCTTACCCATGCAGGTGCTGGCACCGGGCTCTGGGATTCCCCCTCCCCCATAACTACAAGTCAATATATATGATTCGCAAATGACTAAGCCTTGGTTATTTTGTTATCGCAAACGGAAGCAGACAAAGTCAGCTCCTAAGTGAAATTGCTCTGCTTGCCTTCAAATTTTGTGTAAATGGAATCATAGTTACAGAATCCTTTAGTTTTAGATTTTTGCTTTTTGTTTTTTTGTTTTTTGTTTTTTTTGTTTTTTTTTTTTTTGTTTTTTTTGTTTTTGTTTTTTCGAGACAGGGTTTCTTTGTGTAGCTTTGCGCCTTTCCTGGGACTCACTTGGTAGCCCAGGCTGGCCTTGAACTCACAGAGATCCGCCTGGCTCTGCCTCCCAAGTGCTGGGATTAAAGGCGTGCGCCACCACCGCCCGGCTGTTTTTTTTTTTCAAGACAGGGTTTCTCTGTGTAGCTTTGCACCTTTTCCTGGAACTCACTTGGTAGCCCAGGATGGCCTCGAACTCACAGATCCGCCTGGAATCCTTTAGTTTTGATCAACATTCTTAAGATTCATTCCTGTTCTCATGTGGACCTGTGGCTTATCTACATTCATTGTTATAAATTATCCAATTAAGAATATAACAAACATTTAATGTGCTGAACAGCTTTGGACATTTGAGTTCTTTCCATATTGCTGTAGGTAGTGTCTGTAGACTTCCTCGGTGCTGGGTTGTGGTGCCCACAGGGGGTGATTCGGTTGTGTGTGTGCACCTGAGTATAATGGAAGAGCACAGTGTACGTGCATCTTCCTCTTTATTAGTAGCCACTGCTACCAAAATTCTCCAAATCCACGCACTACCCACCATCGGCGTAACAGCTTCCAGTTCCCCACAGCTCTCCAGACACTGCAATTCAAGCGTTTTCCTTACACGATGGGTGCCTAGTCGTTTCCCATCATAATTTTAATTTTGTTCTCCTCAATAAAAAAAAATTTAAGAACTTTCATGAGTTAATAGACCACTTGGAATTCTGCCTGTTCAAATTTTTATCTCACTCTAAAATGGACTGGGCTGCCATGTTTTTGAATTTGATTTTTGGAGAGGGTTCTGACTCTAGTATAAGTCCTCCTTAGGACTGCACTGGTACAGATGTCTTCATTCTCTTAAGAGTTACCTTCCAGCGGCTGGAGAGACGGCTCAGCAGTTACAAGCATTTGTTGCTCTTACTGTGAACCTGGGTTCGATTCCCAGCACCCACATCAGGCAGCTCACAACCATCTGTAACTTCGACTCCAGGGGACTCTATGTCCTCTTCTGGCCTCTATGGACACTGCATTAGGGTGTATATATGCACACATCTACATAAATAAAATAAAACTTTTGTTTTTAGTTTACCAAGTGCATCTGTTCTTTCCTCTACTTGGTGTTTCTTGCTTCATCTGTAATAAAACTCCCCCCCCCCCCCGAGGTCATGGTTTTCCTTTGCACCTTCCTATTTCACAAGGAAAGTTAGGGGCTAATCCACATAGAACTGACTCTGGGGTATGGTGTGCAGTTAGCTATGTAGTTTATTATGCCAGGTCTGCTGACTCTCACACTCTTACCACAGACTGACCTTCTCTACTGTTCTGTGGAGCTACCTTCATCACAAATTAAATGACTGCACACGTGTGCACATGTACACACACATACATACACACATACACATAACATACACACACACACACACACACACATGCACACATGCACGCACACGCACACACGCTGGTCTGCTTAGAGTTTGGACAGCCTGATAGCATGGCTTTGTACCCCAGTGGGGCGATTTCTCCTCCCTTGTTTTCCTTCCTCAAAAGTGTCTTGGCTATAATTTACTCCTTGTATTTCCACTTACATTTTAGAGTCAGTTTGTCAAATAATGCCATAAATGCTTGTTGAGACTGATTGGGAATAACACTAAATTGATTACTCATCTGTGTGGCTTCTACAATATTAAGACTTGGAGTCTAACAACATAGCATTATCTCCCCATTTATTGGGGCTGTTTCTGTAATTTACTCGATGCTTTGATATTTTTATTTCTAGAAGCTTGATATTTTGAAATGCCAGTGTAAATGATACTTCAAAAATTATTTTACTTCCAGCTTGTAGTATGCTGCTAATACATATATAATACATCGATTAATGTATATGAATTCACGCAACTATCTTGATGTACAGTCTTATTAATTCCAGTAGACTTTAAAGATCTCTTTTACTAAATGTGTGTGTGTGTCTTCTGTGTGTTCAAATGCACACGAGTGCAGATTTTCATGGGGACAGAAGAGGGTGTTGGGTCCCCTAAAGCTGGCCTCCATGGGCACCTGCACTCACGTGCATGTGAACACAAACAACAGGCGGTTGTGAGCTGCCCAGTGTGAGTGCCTGGAATTCACTCTGGTCCTCTGCAAGAGTAGCAAGGGCTCTTAACCGCTGGGCCAGCCTCTAACTCCAATAGTTTCTCTTTAGATTATGTTGGATATTTTATGTACTCTACATCATTTGCTGTAAATTACAGCGTATTTGGTAATCTTACTCATGCAGTTTTTTTTTTTTTTATTCTTGCCTTACTGCACTGGCCAGAACCCCCTCCATGCAGTTAAACTGATGGGACTCTCTGATATTTATTTTCCCTCTTTGATCTCAAAGTGAGATCTCTGTGCTCACAATTAACATTGGATAAGTGAACATCCTTTTAGGAAGATACTGCTTTTTGAAGAAGTGATACTTTTTATCAGAGTGTGAGAATTACTTTCTGTTCCAACTTTTCTAAGAGTTTTGAAATCATAAACAAAATTGAACCTTATCAAATGGAGTTTCCGTATCAGTGAAAATGGCTATGCAATCTCTCTCCCTTTACTATACTAACAGAGGTGGAGCATTTTATTGTGGCATGTGTTTCTTTTAAAGTTAGCAAGAATGAATGGTGGGAAGAGAGAAAGCTTTTTGGAGACCCTGTTGTTACATCTGAAGGCTCAAACAAGGGCAGGGGCGCCTGCCTCAGCTGGGGTGACACATCTGTTTTTAGAAAACTCTTCTGTTCTCAAACAATAGAGGTCTCGTGTGCCAACCAGAGACACAGGAACCCTAGAAATGCTACAGTCCTTTAGAAGCATCTGAGCTGGGACAATTTACACACCTTCGGCCATGGATTATTCTGTGGCCATATCCCAGAGCCACGGTTCATAGTTTTTTCTTAGTTTGCCTCACTGCTTCAAGTATAGTCCTTCCCAGAACCTCGTTCTCACATGCCTCTGTGTGTGTGTGTGTGTGTGTGTGTGTGTGTGTGTGTGTGTGTGTCCATCCGGGAGGACTCACTTGCCCAGGGAATTACAGTCTAATGAAATCAGACCTTCCAGGCATCAGAGGTTTAAAGGACCTCCATAAAGTTCCACTGTGGTGTTAAGGCTGAGAACCACTAATCTACACTGTCTTGAAGTTCAGAAACATATGTGTGCTTAGGAAAAAGGCACACAGAAGAAACTTGACCATTGCAAAGTCAAATGGGCAACAGAATTCAGACTCACCTAAATACAAATTGGGTCATATACAAAGGCTGCTGAGAAAGAGAAGACAAGGAAAAGACACAGGAATGGTGACGGTTTTACTCACTCGATTTTCTCTGGAAGATCGTTTTGGGTCATACACACACAGTTGAATAGAATAGTGATGGTAATAAATATGGAGAACCAGCTGTGAGGCCATGTTAAGGACAAATAGGAGTCTCCACCTGCCCCCACCCCCCATGTCGGATCACCTTGCTGCCAAATGAACAGTTCATGACTCAGCTACTATCAGCGTTATGGTCTTGTCATGTGGTTGCTGCTCACATCTGCTGAGTACCTAGCCCATCTGAGAACTCTGTCTTTATTACAATTAGTAGAAGCAGTTGGAATAGCAATAATGAGGGTGTTGGTTATTGAACCCACGGCTTTGTACTAGGCAAGCACTTGACCACTGAGCCAAATTTCCAAATCCTGTTCACATTATGCCTAATACTAAGCTATGGGTAGCTTTTATCATTTACATCTAGGATCTGAGCAAACAGCATGAAGAGGCTTAAATAGCCTTTCTGAATCATGCTGTGTCAAGCAGCCTGGTAACCATAGTTACCAGGTGGAGGTTTATTACTTTTTATGAACATATGTTTAGTTAGATTGTTTTCCTAAGCTGAGCTCAACCACATTGAAGCAATGGATTCTGGGTAGGGATGGCCAAAGCAGGCACAGGAAGTGAAATGCTGGCTCTGGGAGGCTACTCCAAGGAAAGTAAGATGTTACTAGCCAGAGAGAGACTCTTAGGAACAGAGATTTGGCTAAGGGATACTCAGAAGGGGAGGGAGGCTTTGAAAGGAAGTAAATAAATGGAGGTAGAGAGAATCTACAAGCTGACCTCTCCTAGGCGGACATTTCCTCAGGACTGATGAGCTCCAACAGTCTCTTCTAAAGGAAAAACATCTGTCCTGGAGAGAAGCTTTCCCTACAAGGTAAGGATGGTACTCATCCCTCTTCATTTCCACTTAAGCAGAAATATTTAAAGTCATTTTAGTTTTCTGTAAATACCTTTCATGTTTTTGTTTTAGATTAACTTAGGAAAACATCTGCCTGAGTAGGGAAATTCTACTGATGAAACCACATTTTCCTCTTGATTTACAATTAAGAAATATGTTCACCTGGGGGAAACATAACACAAGGATAGAAATTTAAATCACATCTTCAGTTCTGCAAACCTTACAAGTTGTGTGACAGCACATGTCTATGAAAGCATTCACAAAAATGTGATTGGAGTTATAATTTTGATTGAATCTTGTTTGGGGCTGTAGTGACCAAACTGATTAAAATTAAGTATAACTGTGCACACTTTGTGAGGAGAAGACCCCTCAAAAGACTTTCTGTCCTACTGGGACTCCACCAGGTAATTAGTTATCTATCAGATCTCAAGATAGAAAGACTACTCATTGGTCACTTGGCTATTGATAGAGATTTTATTTCTAATTAGTTGTTATTTACTTATCTTGATGTAATTCAACTGGGATCCATGGAGGACAGTTTGTGCATTTGCTATTTTTCCTTATTTGAGATTTTCTGTGGCTATATATATATATAATATATATATTATATATATATATTCCTTTAAAACATAAAAAGTCATTTCGATGAGTAGTGTAACTCTTAAAGAGCTAAATGAATGAAGTATGTTTAAAATCTTGAGTCTCAGTGTAGTACTACTATTTTAAAAATAAAAGCCATGCTTTGTTTTATGTAGAACAATATAATTTATAAAGTAGATGGACTATAATGGAATGACTTGATATAGTTTTAAACAGAAGAAAACTTGGAGAAAATTCAGGTTACCAAGCCCCAACCTGCAAACAATTTTAAAAAAATCATTCTATAAAATGTGTCCAAGCAACAGATGTTTCCAGTGACATCTGATCACTGGTGCACTGAGCCCAATGGAATTTAAAAGAAAACCCAGCTTTCCCATTCACTGTCCCAAAGGAGGAACACGCTGGAGTCCTTTCAATGAAAAGCTGGGTCTTGCTGCTTCAATGCCCAGAAGTTTAATTCAAATGTATTTTCAAAAAAAGCAACACTTTACCACAGCAGAGAATGCCCACTGCGAGAATTATTACTTCAATCTGTGTCCATTCACTTGCTGTCTACTTCCTCGCTGAAGACACCGCCCCTGAGATGCCACAGGCTGGACCTGTGACCTTGGGACATTTATAAAATGCCTCTGAGTGTTGGTTTCATTATCTGTAAAATGAGGCTCTAATCCTTCATCCAAGGCCCCTGTGCCTGTGACAGTGTTGACACTTGGGAAGTAGTTAGCCAATGGGGGCCTGCTGTTATCATGAAGTATTCTAAAGAATCTAAAATTCCAAGATTCAATTCAGAAAACAGAACTCCTGTTGGGTAGCTACAAAGATAACCACAGCAAGAAAAAAGGCTGTACATCATCAAGCAGTGTAGTTACACAGTGAGTGTGTGGATGGCTCTGTTCCAGGCTTCCTAGCTCAGGTACCGTTGGGCAATTACCCAAACTGTTCCACAGTGGCTGGGGTGGGGTAGAGAAAGAGAGAATCCTTTTCTACTAATGCACAATCAGGTACAGCAGCTGGCTACCATCTGTCATGCAACAGAGCAAGGCTGTTCTGAACATGAACTTCCTGGAAGCCAAGGCTGGATTTGCCGTTAAGAACTTCCAGTTTGGAAGATGCCTGGAAGCCAAGCGCAAGTCCTCCTTTGTCTAACTGTTTTGACTTGGGTTGAATAAAAGCACGAAACATAAGCGACACTGAAGGTGGCTTCTGGTGCACCCTAAAGCAGCCAAGGTAATATAGACCTGGGGACAAAAATGTCTGATTACGTTTCTCTGCGGAAGGTCCTCAGACAATTATCTTTAACTTGCTGGTCGTTTGAGAGTAACTCACGGTGTTGGCAGAGCCCCATTATTGGTGAGGTCCCATGGAAGATGATCGGGGCTCTGGCTGTCGTGGAATGTTCTGTTTGTTGTCTGGAGGCTTTGCTCTTTGGAGAATGAGCAATCACCCCAGCATGGCCAAGGATGGTGTAAAGAGCCTAATGTCTTCTTGTCAGTCAGTGTGTCTGGGGAAAGCAGGCCATTCTGATGGTAAGGCTGTGCCTGGGGCATCAGTAAAACTCACCCCATAAAGAGGACATTTGGAGGGTGTGGAGAGATGGCTCAGTGGCTAAGAGCACCAGGTGCTCTTCCAGAGGACCCAGACTCAATCCCCAGCACCAACATGGCAGCTCACAATTCTCTGTAACTCTAGTTCAGGGGATTCTGGCATCCTCACACATACATGCAGGCAAAGCACCAATGCACATGAAATTAAAAAAAAAATTAATGTGTGCACATAAAATAAAAATAAATAAAATTTTAAAAAAAGAAGACATTTGGGAGTTGGGTGGGGTTTCACATAGTCCAGTCTGGCATCAAAGTTATTCTGTTGCTGAGAATGATATGGAATTATGATCCTCCAGTATCCAGTTTGTTACTGAATGCTGGCGTTTTATATATATATTATATATACAAACCATGCCACACACCATCATGCATGGTTTACATGGTCCTGGGGATTGAACCTTGGACTTCATGTGTTTGGGGAAAGCACTCTATCAGCTGAGCCTAGCAAGAAAATAATTTTTCAAGTTGTGTTTCCACAGCTGAATCCAGGTGAGTCTGCAGTGAACCTGAGCCACACTGGTCTGTGTGAACATTTCTTCTGCTTGAGACTATTTGGGGGGTCTTTGGGAACACTAAAATCATAAACAGAGGCTGGCAAAATGGCTCGGTGGTTGAGAACCCTCACTGCTCTATCGCTGCTGGGGTCTCAATTTCAAGACTCACATCAGGTGGCCCACAAACATCTGGAACTCCAGCTTTGAGGACTCAGGAGGTCTCTCCTGGCTTCTGCAGGCACCTGTGCACACAGATGTACATACATACACACAACAAAAAAAGATGAAATTTAAAAAGCACACAAACAATGTTTTCATTGCGGTGACTTCACTGGCTCTCCTGCTAACCTCTAAGAAAGGCCCCAGAGAGCAGGGGCCGAGCCTGAGTCTAGAGTACAGAAGGCTGTGCAAAGGATACGAGTGGACGGACACTTTGATGGCTGTTCTTCTGATCAGGTTGAAGGGACTGAAGAGCCACAGGGCCCAAGTGGCACTGAACCTGGAAATGGTCCTGCCTTTATTCAATACCATGAATGTCTAGAACAAAAGCAGAAATGGACTGCAATGAGAAACAAGGTCCTGGGTGGCCTCCTCTTAGGCTCATGAGCAAGACCTGTTGGAAGAACCACGACTCATTGGCCATCTAGTAGAGGTGCAGGGA
>NC_081422.1:113507197-113517990 GCF_949786415.1 Peromyscus eremicus
CACCCATGGGAACAAGCAACTTTCTATGCAGTTTCTGCAGCAGCTGTCTGCTTTGGAGCTTTGGGTTTCGTTTGTCCCCATCACAGAGTTCCTGAAGATCCAGAGAGGGGTGTGTTCAACTTGCTTTTGTCAGCCTTCTTTAGCAAACAGCTACTTCACCTGGGGGTGAGGACTTCCTGAGTGGGTTGGGACTGAGGCCTGCTCACCAAGAGCTAAGCGCAGATGTTCCCCGGGACAGTGCTTACCCGGTGTGTGCTGTAGAATGGGTCTAGGTCCTCCAGGGGCTCCCCGACCAGTTCTGCTGGGAGCTCACCGTAGAACCTGGGCAGCTGGTTACAGGCTTTCAAGTCAAGCTGAGGCCTGGGCTTCTCATCCTGGCCCTTCCGCTCGCCGTGCTTAGCTCTGGCCTTCTTGGCAGCACGATGGGCAGCAATTTGCTTCTCAATCTCTGCCAGCGACTCCGGGGTGAATCGTCGGAAGTTAGTAGTTTTCAGGGACCCAAAGGGGAACTCCATCTTTTCATTCTTCTTGGGGAAGAATTCACACTCTATGGGAGGAAAATAACCACAGAGAGATGACAACTTGCCCACTGGAACTCTCCCTTCCCTCGCCCTCCTTGATTGCTAGAACAGCCTCCATCCTTGTCCCCAGCTCCTCACATAACCACTCCTGGCCCCTCCTCCACGCCTGCCCCATGCCTGACAGAATTCCACCCTCTGCAGGCCCTTTACAGGATCCAGGCCCACAGGTGAGTCTCTGCTCTGTGTGCCGAAGCTATTGTCCCCTCATCACTGTAACAAGCCCCACCCTGGTCCCCTCAAATCAGCTTTATACATGTTGTCATCTTCCTTCATCTGCAGGGTGGCCTGGCTGCAGCCTACCCCTGCCTCACCCAGGACTTCGGCCCTAACCCCACCTTAAGTCCCACCCTGCTTTGACCACACGTTTCATCTGCTGATATTTTCTTCTGTTTCTCCCATTTTTGGACTTCCTGTAAGCCTCACTGTCCACAGCACGAGAGTTTTCTCCAGAACCACATTAGACTATACTCTCCCACTCACACCCCAAGCCCAGGTCAACCTATATCAGTTGAATTCCATTTTCTTTGAAATTAGGCTGCTCTGGGTTGAAGCGGCACAATCTGGGGTCAGCTAGATTCCCTGGTCAGCGGTTTCCTCTAGTCTGAGATTTTAAAGACTCTAACTCTTTGCTAACTACTCCTGTCTCTTCATGGAGAAAGCCAATGGCCGTGTTTTCTAGTTGATGGAGAAAAACAGATCCCCAAAATCTCTGGCTCACCTTCTGTGTCCACAAGCTCCTCTCCCCCCTGTCTTATGAGAGTATTGTCTCCATCCCAGCTAGGGTCAGACCTTGCCTTCTCCTTTGGTTCTTATCCCCTCCCCTTCACTGTCCCCTCCCCATCCCTGTCCCCTCCCCATCCCTGTCCCCTCCTCTCCCTGTCCCCTCCTCTCCCAGTCCCCTTTCTTTCCCAACCCCTTGCTATCAGCAGTTAGAGATGCTTAACTCTTTTTTTTTCTTTCTTTCTTTTTTCACTTTAACAATATTTGTTCGGGGCTGGTTAGCCAGTTCAATGGATAAAGGTGTTTGCTGTACAAGCCTGACAACCTCAGTTCCATCCCTGAAACCCATGTAAGAAAGAAACGACTCCAGAAACTTATCCTCTGACCTCCATACATATGCTATGGCATATGTGTTCCCACACATACACTGTGCACACATGTGCATACACACACAAATTAAATTGCAAATTTTAAAGTATTTGCTTGGGGCTGGTGGGATACCTCAATGGGGGAAGGAGCTTGCTGTGCAAGTCTGGAGACCTGAGTTCCATTCCCGAAACCCTCATAGAGGAGGAAGGGGAGGACAGGCTCCACACTTGTCCTCTGACCTCTACATACATGCACTCCAGTGCAGACAGACAGACAGACAGACACACACACACACACACACACACCTGCCTGCCTGATACACAGACCCTGCTGCACTCTCCTCCTGTCCAATCTCATTCTCTGCTGGTTTCACAGAGGGCTTGCTCTCTCTGCGGGTCTCCAGTCACCCTGACATCCGTGCAGCTGAGCTTTTACCCTAACTTCACTGAAACGCTGCCAAAGACACCGGAGGCCTGCTAGTGGCTAACTCAGGGACTGTTCTCCTTCTCCTCTTGATGGTCTTGTTGGCTGTCTTAACCACCCCCCACTTACAATCCTCTCGTCCTGGGTGCTGTGATGCCTCTTGGATTCTCTCCTCGATGTCTGCTTCTTAATCCTTCTCCTCCAGCTTTCCCTGCACGTTGCTATCAATCTTTGGGTTCTCTATTATGCTGTGATATTTTAGAGAGTAGCAGCCCCTGCATCACTGATAATGGGCAACATTTATGGAGATCCCATTATGTTCCAGAGTGTGGGTTAAGCAATTCGCACACATTATCACATAACCATCATGGGACCCTCTCAGGTATTAGCTTCAATGTATGAATGCACAAACGGAGAGGTGACATCAGACTTTCCAAGATGACATGGCTAATAAGTGGTGGAACTCGGATCTGATCTCTGAAGAACAGCTCATCTCTTCCCCCAGGTCAATTCTCATTTCTGTGCAACAGATTCCCTGAGTCTTTGTCTCCAGTGTTCACATCTGTAGGGCCATGACCTCATTTGGTGTCTTCTCTTGAGGGTCTCATGGGCACCTGAAACTTAGCCTGCCTCAAACTGAGCCCATTTTCGTATTGCCACCCTTTCTAATCCTTGACCGTCTTCTATGACTCTGGCTCTATGAATGGCCCCAGGTAACCTAGCCTGTCTGCAAGCTGTGTCTTTTCTGTCTCAATCCCTTCTATAGCTGCATGCTCCTTCTTTCTAATGTCTTCTCGCCACTGCTGTAGTCCCCAGGCACACCCTACAGGAGCTTCTCCTTGAAGTTCACCCCTTTCCCCACAAGTCTATCTGTGTTCTGTTTCCTGCACCTGCAGTTGCCTGTCCCTTTTCTTTTCCTGGATAATCCTGTCAGCCTTGAACTCTTCACTGTGAAACACCTTCCTCCTCCTTATATGAAGTCTGTGCTTAGATTCCCATTTCATGCTTCTAAAGACTTCTACGTTCCTCCACAAACTTATGGCCTAGAATTGCTTCTTTATTTTCTAGTTCCCCTACTGAAGTATAAGTACAGAGAAGCCTGGAAATGACCCCCTAGAAGGCCCAACATTTAGAAGCTATCACCAATAGATTTTTGTTGAATGGATGGCAGGGATGATAAAAATGAACATGTTTGTTTAGAAAAGTAGAGGCAATCATCAGAGTCCACAGAACCTAAGAAACAACCAAATTTAGTGAATGTTTTATGAATTAATCAATTAAATCAGTTTCCCCAGCCCCATCACAGTTTCCCCTTCCTCCTCTCCTCCCAGCCCCTCCCCCCATCCACTCCCTCTCCCTTCCTCTCAGGAAAGTGCAGGCCTTCCAAGTATATCAACCAGCCATGGCATATCAAACTGCAGCAAGACTAGGCACCTTCTCTCCTATTAAGGCTGGATAAGGCAACCCAGTAGGAGGCAAGGGTCCCAAGAGCAAGCAACAGAGTTAGAGACATCCTTGCCCCGACTGTTAGGAGTCCCAAAAGAAGACCAAGCTAAATAACTGTAACACATATGCAGAGGGCCTAGGTCAGTCCCATATAAGTTCTCTGGTTGGAGGTTCAGTCTCTGTGAGTCCCCATGAAACCAGGTCAGTTGACTTTGTGTGTTTTCTCGTGGTGTCCTTTGTCCTTCTGGCTCCCATAATCTTCCCTTCACCTCTTGCACAGGATTCCCCAAGCTCCACCTAATGTTTGGCTGTGGGTCTCTGCATCTGTTTCCATCAGTTGCTAGATGCAGCCTTTCTGATGACAATTGGACTAGGCACCAATCTGTGAGTACAGCAGAATATCATTAGGAATCATTTCATTGACTTTTTTCCTTTTGTCAGCCATGTTTGGTTCTATCTCAGGTCTCTGAGCCATCCAGCCTCTGGGTCCTGGCACTCTAGGCAATGTCAGGGGTGGACTCTCCCTCATAGTATGGGTTTCAAGCTGGACTAGTCATTGGTTGGCCACTCCATAATTTCTGTGCCGCCTTTGTCCCAGTTTATCTTGTAGGCAGGGCAAATTGTAGATCAAAGTGTTTGTGGCTGGGTTGGGGTCCCAACCCATCCACTGGAAGTCTTGCCTGGTTATGGGAGATGACCTGTTCAGGCTCTGTATCTCCCATTGCTAGGAGTCTTAGCAATTGTCACCTTCATAGATTTCTGGGAGTTTCCATTGCACTAGGTTTCCAGCTCATCCCAGAGATGCCTCTGATTCCATTTGTCTCTCCCAGTAACTCTCTCCCTCCATCCTCCCATCATCTGACCTCTCCTGTTCCCATGCCCACCCACCCCATCTAGACCTCTCCCTGCATCCACCTGTGATGTCTATTCTATTTCCCTTTTGCAGTGAGATTCATACACCCCACCTTGAGCCTTCCTTGTTACTTAGCTTCTTTGGGTCTGTGGATTGTAGCATGGTTATCCTTTACTTTACAGCTAATATCCATCTATAAGTGAGTACATACTATGTTTGTCTTTCTGGGTTTGGGTTGATCTTTTCTAGTCCCATCTATTTGCCTGCAAATTTCATGATGTCATAGGTGTGTGAATTTATGTCTGGGTCTTTGGTTTGATTCCATTGATCAACATGCCTGTTTTTATGCCAATACCAGGCAGTTTTTATTACTATACCTCTGTAGTACAGATTGAAATCCGGGATGGTGATATAATGAAGTTCTATTATTGTTCAGGATTGTTTTAGCTATCCCGGCTTTTTTGTTTTTCCATATGAAATTGAGTATTGTCCTTCCAAGGTCTATAAAGAACTGTGTTGAAATTTTGATGGGGATTACATTGAATCTGTAGATTGCTTTTGACAGGATGGCCATTTTTACTATGTTAATCCCAACAATCCATGAGCATGAGAGATACTTCCATTTTCTGATATCTTCTTCAATTTTTTGCTTCAAATACTTGAAGTTTTTGTTACATGAATCTTTCACTTACTTGGTTAGAGTTAGCCCAAGATATTTTAAATACTTGTGGATAATGTGTTTCCCTGATTTCTTTCTCAGTCCATTTGCCATTTGTATATAGGAGGAATACCAATTTTCTTTTAGTTGATCTTGTATCCAGCCATTTTGCTGAAGGTGCTTATCAGCTGTAGGAGTTCCCTGGTAGAATTTTGGGGATTGCTTATGTATACTACCACATCATCTGCAAGTAACAATACTTTGCCTTCTTCCTTTCCAATTTGTATCCCCTTGATCGCCTCCAGTTGACTCATTACTCTAACTAGAACTTCAAATACAATATTAAATAGATATACAGAGAGTAGACAGTCTTGCCTTGTCCCTGTTTTACTGGAATTGCTTTGAGTTCCTCTTTATTTAATTTGATGTTGGCTATAGGCTTGCTCTAAATTGCCTTTATTATGTTTAGGTATGTTCCTTGTATCCTACTCTCTCCAAGACTTTTATCATGAAGGGGTGTTGGATTTTGTCAAAGGCTTTGTTGGCATCTAATGAGATGATCATGTGGGTTTTTTCCTTTTCAGATTGTTTATATGGTGGATTACATGAACTGATTTTTGTATGTTGAACCATCCCTGCATCTCTGAGATGAAGCCCATTTGGTCATGGTGGATGATCTTCTTGATATGTTCTTGGATTCTATTTGTGAATATTTTATTGAGTATTTTTGCATCTTTGTTTCTAAGGGAAATTGGTCTATAATTCTCTTTCTTTGTTTAATCTTTGTGTGGTTTGGGTATCAGGGTGACTATGGCCTCATGAAATGAACTTGGCAATGTTCCTTCTGTTTCTATTTTGTGGAATAATTTAAGGAGTATTGGTGTTAGCTCTTTTTTGAAAGTCTGGTAGAATTCTGTGCTAAAACCTCCTGCCTCTAGGCTGTTTTTTTTCCAGAAATTTTAATGACTGCTTCTATTTCATTAGGGGTTATAGGTCTACTTATATTGTTTATCTGACCTTGGTTCAGTTTTGGTAAGTGGTATCTATTGAAGAAATTAGTCATTTCTTTTAGATTTTCCAATTTTGTGGAGTATAGGTTTTTAACCTGATAGAAGAGAAAGTAGGGAATAGCCTTGAATGCATTAGCAGAGGAGACAACCTCTTGAACTGAATACCAGTAGCACAGACACTAAGATCAACAATTAATAAATGGGACTTCATGAAACTGAAAAGCTTCTGTAAGGCAAAGGGCACTGTCAATAAGACAAAACAACAGCCTACAGAATGGGAAAAGATTTTTACCAACTCCACATTTGATAGAAGGCTAATATTCAAAATATATAAAGAACTCAAGAAACTAGACATCAACAAACCAAATAATCCAACTAAAAAATGAGGTACAGATCTAAACAGAGAATTCTCAACAGAGGAATCTCAAATGGCTGAAAAACACTTAAAGGAATGTTCAACATCCTTAGCCATCAGGGAAATGCAAATCAAAATGACTCTGAGATTCCATTTTACACCTGTAAGAATGGCTAAGATCAAAAACACAAGTGACAGCTCATGCTGGAGATGATATGGAGGAAGAGGAACACTCCATTGCTGATGGGAATTCAAGCTTGTACAGCCACTTTGGAAATCAATATGGCAGTTCCTAGGAAAATTGGGAATTGAGTTATCTCAAGATCCAGATATACCACTCTTGGGCATATAACTGAAAGATGCTCCATTCTACCACAAAGACACTTGTTCAACTATATTTCTAGTGGCTTTATTTATAATAGCCAGAACCTGGAAACAACCTAGATGCCCCTCAACTGAAGAATGGCTAAAGAAAATGTGGTGGTACATTTACACTGTTGTTCAAATTTTTGATGGTCTTTTAATAACAAAAAAAAACCCCAAACCCAGAACCAGATATCAGAGTGAAAGCTGAAAGATCAGAGAAGCAGAATGGCCAGCCACTAGTTCTTACCTCTATGAAATCCTTAGTATAAAGATAGTGAGTTCCTGTTTCCTCATGCCTTATATACCTTTCTCTGCCCTGCCATATTACTTCCTGGGATTAAAGGCATGTGTCACCACTGCTTGGCTCTGTTTCTTTCCTAGACTGGATCAATCTCATATAGCCCAGTGTGGCTTTGAGCTCAAAAAGATACAGATGGATCTCTGCCTCACTAGTACTAGAATTAAAGGTGTGTGCCACCACTGCCTGAGCTCTATGTCTAATCTAGTGGCTTGTTCTGTCCTCTGATCCTCAGAAGTTTATTAGGGTACACAATATATCACCGCATTATACAGTGGAGTATTACTCAGCAGTTTAAAAAAATTGACCCAGAAAGACAAACATGGTATGTATTCACTCATAAATGGATAATAGCTGTTAAGTA
The DNA here is from genome assembly GCF_949786415.1 of Peromyscus eremicus. Taxonomy (NCBI): domain Eukaryota; kingdom Metazoa; phylum Chordata; class Mammalia; order Rodentia; family Cricetidae; genus Peromyscus; species Peromyscus eremicus. The sequence continues at coordinate 113,514,641 of NC_081422.1, forward strand.
ATTGATAATCATAACACAATCTACAGGCCCAGAGAGGCTAAGTAACAAGGAGGGCTCTAGGGAGGATGCAAGGATCTCCCTGGGAATGGGAAATCAAATAGATTTTGCAGGTGGACTGGAGGCAGGTGGGGATGGGAACAGGAGTGATTGGGTTGGGGAGATGAAAGAAGGAAAAAGTATGGGAAGAGAACTGAAATTGGAGAGCATTTGGAGGGGGTCAATCTGGAAACCTAGTGCAGTGGAAACTACCTGAAATCTAAGAGGATGACCCTAGTGAGGACTTCTAGTAATGGAGGACATGGAGCCTGAACCTTCCATCTTCTGTAACAAGGCAAGGCTTCAAGTGGTGGGACTGGGACACCAATTAACCTACAATCTATCTTGCCTGCAAGATGTGCTGGGGTAATGATGACACAGAACTTGTGGGAGTGGACCACCAAAGACTGGTCTAATTTGAGGCCCATGCCATGGGAGAGGGAGCCAATGCCTGACGCTGCCTGGATGACCAGGAACCAGAGGCTGGATAGCCCAGAGACCTAGGGTAGAACCAAACACAACTGGCCAAAAAAGAAGAAAAAAAAAGAAAAGAAGTGGTTCTTAATGATGCTCTAATATACTGATGTACTCATAGATTGATGCCTAGCTCATTCTTTATCAGAGAGGCTGCCTTTGGCAGATGATGGAAGCAGATGCAGAGACCCACAGCCAAACATTAGGCAGAGAGAGAGCCAAAGTTGGAGGTCTCCATGGGATTCCTCCCCTCAGAACTCCCAGGGAACCCTGCAGAAGAGGAGAGAAGGAACTGTATGAGCCGGAGGGGTCAAAGACACTGGGAGACCACAGCCTTGGGAATCAGCTAAGCAGGGCTCATGAGGGCTCACAGAGACTGAAGTAGCAATTGCAGAACCTATGTGGGTCTGCATTAGGTCCTTTTCATATATGTTATGGTTGTTGGCTTGGCATCTTTGGGGGACTCCTGACGGTAGGAGTTGGGGGTGTCTCTGACTCTTTTGCCTGCTCTTGGGACCCTTCCTACTGGTTTGCCTCACCCAGCCTTGATGTGAGGGTTTGTGCCTAGTCATATTATATTTTCTGCTGTGTTCAGTTGATGTCCCTGAGGGGCCTGCTCTTTTCTGGGTAGAGAGAGGAGGGAGGTAGATCTGGGAGACAGAGGAAGTAGAGGGGAACTGGGGGAAGTGGAGGGGAAGCTGTGGTTGGGATGTATTGTATGAGAGAAGAATAAGTAAAAGTTATAAAAAAAAAAAAAAGAAAGAAAGAAACTTCATACCGATTGGAAACTCTCTCAATCCCACATGTAGTCTCTCAGGTACCCTGGTCCCTGAAGTGTAGCTATACACACCTCCCCACAGCCATGGTCAATGCCATCCCATTCCACTGCCACCCATCTGTACCACTGGGCCATTGCCCAGTGGCCCACCACCCTTCACCTGGACTGTGAATACATTATCTGAGCGTGTTCCTTGCCCCACTTTCTGGCCCCTCTGAAGCCTATACTTGTTGCAGCAACCAGAGTGATCCTTCAAGCACACGCTCTCTGGTGTGTTCCCATCAATACAGTCTCTCGATGTTGTGATCTGGCACAGTCTCTTGCTTCCAGGACCATGGACTGCTTCTCTGATTCTCCCTCCCTCCCTCTCCATCTCTCTCTGTCATTCCTTTTCATGTGTGTGTGTTCACACACGATTGTGTGTGTGCATGTATAGTGCACACACACACACACACACACACTCACTCACTCACTCACAAGTGTGGAGACCAAAAAACAATCAATCTCAGTTGCTATTCTTCAGATGCCATCTACCTTTTTTGATTCTTGAGAGAGGGTTTCTCACTGACCTATAACACACCAAGGAAACTAACCTAGCCACCAAGCCCAAGGATCTGCCTGATTCCACCTCCCAGAGCTGAGGCTGCACCGCCATGCCTGACGGTTTTGTTTGTTCGTCTATATGGTTTTCTGGGGAGTCAAATTCAGTTCCTTATGTTTGCAAAGCAAACATTATACCAAGTAAGCTTCCTCTCTAGCACCTTGCCTTGCTATTTTTTAAACACACAGAGCATAGCTTTTTGAGTCAGACTCTTACTATGTACCTGGTCTGGAACTCACTAAGATGCCCAGGCTGGCCTCAAATCTGCGATCGTCTTGCCTCATCCTCTGAAATGCTGGGACTATAGTGGTTTGGCCACCATACCTGGCTTATAAAGGACATTTTGCCTCAACATTTTCCATGTTCTGGTCCCACTGCCCAGTGTTCTATTCCCATTTCTAAACACACACACACACACACACACACACACACACACACACACACACACACACCTTCCACAACAGCCTGGCTAGTCATGGTTCCCCCGCACTCTTTCCTGAACAATAGTCCCTGTCCACTCTCTGTCCCTTTCCCTTTCCTGATTCTTATAGCATTTTACTACTTGATTTTAAGTGTCCACTTGCTCATTATTTATCACCTTTACAGGAATGTTTTCTCCAGAGTATGGGTTTTGTCTGTTTGTTAGCTGTGGAACCCCTAACACTGAAAGGAATACCCAGTGCATTGTAGGAGCTCTACAAATATTTGTTGAACAAAACTGATGAATAATCAAGGGACCTGAAGGGGCATGAATAAAATATTTATGGACTATAATTTGTCATCTGTCCCAGGATTAAACTTTGGAAAGTCGAGAAAAAAAAATCAAGTGTTTTTGAAATGTCAGTCTAGGGTGGTTAGAGACTGCCTCATGTTGCTGTGGGAAAAAAGTGTCTTATATTCAATAAAAATGTACTAAAATCTACCTTACTGTGCATAAATATGATCCTCTAAACAGAAGGATAAACAGGTGGGGGCTGGAAATGGAGGGATACTGGACAACAGAATGCCCGGTGCATGGCAACAGCAGCCGGTAGGCAAGTTTTAAGAATGGATCAGACATGTTTGGTGATTGTAGTTCTGAGGGCCACGAGTGAGTCAGCTCCCCAGAACAGAGACCCAAATTAACATCAAGAATTGAAGAGGACACAGCTGGATTGCTGAGTTGCAGAGAGAGCAAAATCAGTATATTATACAAGTATAAACATGGCCAAGCTAACTTTAAGAGTCACCCTAAAAGTGAAGCCATATGTAATTGCAAGTCCTGCTGGCCAGCGGTGAGGTAAGTGTGCCCTGAAGGTAATGAGGTGGGGGACTGAGGCTGCTCGGACCTTTCGTGTCTCTGTGAGAGTGTGACTGAGCTGGTGCCAGGAAATAGTAGCTGAGAGTAGGTGTGCCTGAGTGAGAGTGACATGCCTGATGCTGGGAGTGTCTTATGTTCTCTAGTTCATAGAACAAATAGAA